>NC_057715.1:23632204-23649786 GCF_004010195.1 Chiloscyllium plagiosum
ACACTCCAGGTTCTGCACCCTAAAGCTACAGTCTGGGTTCCCATGCCCCTGCAGAGTTAGTTTAAACCCCCCCCCCCCCCGAGCACTAGCAAACCTCCCACCAAGGGTACTGGTGCCCCTCAGGTTCAGGTGTAGACCATCCTGTTTAAATGGTCCCACCTTCCCCAGAAAGAACCCCAGTTATCCAGATACCGGAATCGCTCCCTCCTGCACCATCCCTGTAGCCACGCATTTAACTGTTCTCTCTCCCTATTCCTCGACTCTCTATCACGTGGCACGGGTAACAAACCAGAGACAACAACTCTGTTTGTTCTAACTCTGAGCTTCCAACCTAGCTTCCTGAAAGCCTGCCTAACATCCTCAGCCCTCCTCCTACCTATGTCGTTGGTGCCAATGTGGACCACGACTTCGGCTGCTCCCCCTCCCCCTTAAGGACCCGGAAAACACGATCAGAGAGGTCACGTACCCTTGCACTTGGGAGGCAACATACCAAACGTGAGTCTCTCTCGCCCCCACAGAACCGTCTATCTGTGCCCTGAAATATCGAGTCCCCAATAACTATTGTTCTGCTCTTCTCCACCCTTCCCTTCTGAGCAACGGGGACACGATCTGTGCCAGAGGCCTGAACCCCATTGCTTACCCCTGAAAGTTTGTGAATGGCATGGATAAAGTGGACAGCATGAGGCATTTTCCCAGGTGAAGAGGTTAATTACTAGGGGACGTAGATTTAAGGTGTCAGGGAGAAGTTTAAAAGAGATGTGCAGCAGGTTTTTCACACAAATGATGGTGAGCGTCAGGAACATGTTGCCAGAAGAGAATGTGGAAGCCGACATAGTAGCAGCATTCAAGAACCACCTGACCAAATACGTGAATAGGAAGGGAATATAGGGATACGGATCCTGTAGGTGAAGACAGTTTTAGTATGGAAGAGCAAACTGTTGGTGCAGGCTTGGAGGGCCGAAGGGACTGTTCCTGTGCTGTGTTGTTCTTTGTCAAACATGATTTCTTCTTCATAAATTCATACCCATTGTCCAGTCAAATAATTATTTCCTAATTTTCCAGTAATTTCATCCTTTACAATAGATTCTAATATTTACCTTTCTCCTGACATTCAGCCAATAGACTATCACTCTCCATTTTCTCTTCCATGTCTATCTTATTCAGTGAGGTTTTATTTGCAATTTCCAATCTCTAGTCATCACTGTTTCAGCTGGGTATGGAGACCGCATCCATAATTCTGATTTCTTCCAGAGCCTTGGTATTTATTAACCACACATATGTAGACTTCTGATACCGAACATGTGGTATGAAAATTGTAGATGTGCCATGGAATTGTTTGTCTTATTGAAGTGGGCCTTGTAACTGAAAAGGTTGGGAATCACTGTTCTATGAATCTTGACAAAAATTACACAAACAAAATATTGTAAGATGCAGTTTTAAAAAAAAAGGAAATTCTATCATACAATGTCACTGTTCTTAAAAGATTCTTTTACAATAAGGCTATTAATCAGTTCTTTCTAATCACATAACACTAAATCTAAAATAGCCTATGCTCTAGTTGTTTCCTCACATTTTACTCTGGAACATAATCTCAAATATGTCAGGAAATCTTTCTCCAGAGCACTATTGCTCATCTCACTTGCCCAGAATATTGATTGATTGATTGATTGTTACGCGTACTGAGGTACAGAGAAAAGCCTTGTTTATGAGCAGTACAGGCAGACCATAGTAAGCAAGGATGTACAGATAATAAGGACTTAGACAGAGGCATACAGTTTACATTGCACAGGGTGTGCACTAGATGAGAGCAATGTTAGCAAGATCTTAATTATTTCAGGCTACAGAATCCATTCATCAGTCGAATAATGGCCGGGAAGAAGCTGTTCCTGAACCTGCTGGTGCATGTGTTCAGGCTTCTGTATCTTCTGCCTGACGGAAAAGGTTGGAGGAGAGCACTACCCGGGTGCAATGGGTCTTTGATGATGCTTACAGTCTTTCCGCTGTAGTGAGCCATGTAAATGCAGTCCGTGAATGAGAGCTTGACATCTGTGATATTCTGGTCTCTGCACATAACCTTCTGTAGTTTCTTACGGTCCTGGGCAGAGCAGTTGTCATACCAGGCCATTATGCACTTGGACAATCTGCTCTTTAAAATGCATCTGTCAGGTCCTTATGCACATGCCAAATTTCCTGAGGAGCCTGAGGAAGAAGAGGCATTGTTGTGCCTTCTTGACCGTCACATCTACATGGGAAGTCCAGGACAGATCGTTGGTGATTGTCACTCTGAGGAACTTGATACTCTCAACCTTCTCAACCACAGTTCCATTGATGTAGATGGGGCAATGTTCTCCTCCTTTCTATATGTAGATTTAAGTAACCTTTGACATCTTTATATTCATGATGTTTATCCTGCCCTATATTATCACTACTACTCGGTAACCTATAAACCACTCCTACTAACATTTGCTGACTCTTGCTTTTGCTTAACTTCATCCAAATAGATCTGCATCCTGTTCTTCTGATCTAAGATTATTTTTGTTTGTAATTTAATGATCCTATTCTTTAAAATTGGCACTAGTGCTCTCCATGTCCTTTTTGCCATTCCTTTAAATGTCAAATATCCTGAACATTAATTTCCCAGTCTTGGTTACTTTGCAACCACAAGTCTGCAAAAACTATTGAATCCTGCTCTATTGCTTCTACAAGCACTGTTGATTCACGTATTGCATTGCATGTCCTGAAAGGGCTCCAGTTAAGAATGATTTTATTCTACTTTTTTACCAGTGTTCTGTAATTTTATCCTAGCTGATTTTAGGATTTCCTACTGCTTTCCACTTTCATTTACAGCTTTTCAACTTCTCATATCAAACAGCATTCCCTCTCAATTTCCCACCTTGCTGACTAGATAGTTTAAGCTCTCCCTGACATTACTAGCAAATATACCAATGAAGATATTCATTATAGTCAGAACTGATCCCTAGGTACCAGAAAACTAAAGCCTTCCCTCTTAAACCATCTTTTCAGTCACATTTTTCTTACCCCAATCTTCCCATTTCGAAACTCAGTAGCATATGATACTGAGGATAATCCTGAGATTACTTGGTTAAGTGTCTTCCTTTGTAGTGTTTTGTCTCGTTCCTTTATTTCTACTTACAGGAACTCATAACATTTTCTACTTATGTCACGGTGTCACAAGCTTGTCTGTTACTACATTCCTCTGATGAACTGTCACTTTCACCCATATCTAAAACATAAAACTGGTTAGTGAATGAGAGTGCAGAAGTCCCATGAGTCTATGAGCCTGGAATTCTAGACTGTCTAGCAGTCAGCTTTCGGCCTGCATACTTTTAATGTATGGTCTGACCATTTTGTTAAATGTACTATTCACTTAGGTTTCTGCTTCTCAGATGCACCAAAATGGTGCTCTGTTAATGTTCCACAACTCAAGGTTTTGAAACTGGAGAGACATCTCATCTTCAGAAAGAGTCCACAATACAGGGATGGGCATTCCATACATTTGTGCTGACTTGCCATGCTTTAAGCTTACTCTCGGCCTATTTAATTGAAACAGAAGACTAGAAATTAAAACTTACAATTATTAACCAGACAGCCCCAATGAAGCTAGCTCTTTGCAAATAGACCCCCACACTGGACATTCACCAATCAGTCTGTAATGTCACTGCTCCTTTCAAATAACTAAGCATACACTGAATCCCAGCTGTTCTCTGTGACAGAGAGCTGAGTAGACTAGCACCCTGACTCACAGGTAAGTGAAATTTTGAGCCAAATTTTATTCACTCAGTCCACACACTTTTCAAAGACATAGGCTGCTTCCCGAATCCCAAAAATGCTTCTCCCTAAATCTGTGTCCTTTAATATGAATCCATCAACTGTGCAGAATGTAAATTTACTACCTATACAATCTAGACCTCTAACAATCTTATAGCTTCAGAAACTGAAATATAAGTTGCTGGAAAAACACAGCTGGTCTGGCAGCATCTTTGGAGGGAAAGCAAAATTAATGTTTCAGGTCCAGTGTCCCTTCTTCAGATTAGTCTCTGGACGTGAAATATTAACTCTGCTTTCTCTTCACAGTTGCTGCCAGACCTGCTGAGCTTTTGCATCAATTACAGTTTTTGTTTCTGATTTCCAGCATCTACATTGGCATTATGTTTCTATAATTTGATCCCATTCAGTCTCCTCCTTTTCTTCCAAGTAAAACAATCCTAGCATAGAAAGTAAAACAATCCTAGCATAGAAAGAAAAACAAAAATTGCCGGAAAAGCTCAGCAGGTCTGATAGCATTTGTAAAGAGAAATCAGAGTTAATGTTTTAGATCTGGTAACCCTTCCTCAGAACTAACTTATATAATCTGTTTTCAAAATCGAACTTTTGACCACTTCATGTGAAAATACAGCCCTAGTTAAGCTAATTCATCACTAAGTTTTCAAGCTCAGCCAAGCATTTATAATAGGGAAGTACAGTGTTTGCTTTGATTGATTGCCATCTTTATGTAGATGTTATAAATGATTCTTTCTTTCAACTTTCTCATTCAATGACTCAATGTGTATTTGGACAAGTTTGTAAAATGTGAAGTGAGGTAAAGCTTCTGTTATTGATATTACAGTGAAGCTGTCTGATTGACACATTTATAGGATTCTAAGATAGCCACAGTTTTTCCAAAGCAAATTTGTGAATGTATACTTTTGAGAGCATTATACTTGTATTATCTGACTATCTTCTGTAAAGTACAAATTAAGAGTGGGTCTGGGAAATGCAGGAAGCTAGGGAAGGGCTTGAGGGGAGAATTGGGCAGGATAAAAACATGCGAGTGGGAAGGGGACATAAGCGTGGGCTGAGACATAGAAGATCCAAAAATCTTTACCACAACTGGGACAATGTCTAAAAAAATTGAAGCAGGTCTCTTAAACTAACCTGTCCATCAATTGCCTACCTCTGTAATCACCTAACAACTACCTCTGGAGGTGGCAGGCCTGACTACATCTCACGTCAACATCCACAGATGAACATATAGCACAGAAGAGCCTTTTAAATGAGATGGATCTGCCAAGTTGGTAAACTTCCCAACTCAGGCTTCTAGCCTCAGTGGCAAATATCTAACCCTCAAGTCTCCTTCAAATCTCATCCACAGGATGGATATTAATATATTCAGTGAAGTTCCTCTGTTCACTATTTTAATTTAGCTGTTAACCTTCTTCCTATTACTGTGCTCACATTTTCTAATCCCACTGCGCCCATTTGATCCTTATTGCCTCTATGCAGTATATCCAAAATGTCGATATTGTTCTTACTGCCTCTTCCTGATGTCAATGCTGACATGAGTAGTCTGCTCTTCAGTTAGTTACACATTTCCCTGTTTATATTCATCTTTTGTTTGTCTGTCCTGTCAGATAACCTTCCCTCACCGCCCTTGGTACACTTCTTTTTATACATTTTTTAGCAGAGTTTCATTTATATTAATTAAATCCACCATTGGTTGGAAAGTGATTCTAATGCATTATTCATTTTTCTATAAACCAGTGAACAACTGAATACTACATACATAATTAACTTTATGAATACACATCAAACTTGCAGCAAAAATTCGCTCAAATAAAACAGCTGACAGTAGAGATGACGCAAAAAAGTTTCATTCCATAAAAATGCTTCACATCTTTATCATTTTTTTGCCCTTGGACTGCAGCAGCTTTCATCCTATCAAATCCCAGTTTGTATAAGGACTTTGGTTTCTTTTTATCAGCTTTTAATTATGGTTTAGGTGTTGGCTAAATTTCCTGATGCATCAAAAACAAGTAGGGCTTCTGGGCTGCAATCTTGCAGTAGCCCTATTTCTGGGCCAGAAACATGGGCCCAACATTGGGTGGCACGGTGGCTCAGTGGTTAGCACTACTGCCTCACAGTACCTGGGTCCCAGGTTTGATTCCAGCCTCAAGCAACTGTCTGTGTGGAGTTTGCACATTCTCCCTGTGTCTGCGTGGGTTTCCTCTGGGTGCTCTTGTTTCCTCCCACAATCCAAAGATGTGCAGGCCAGGTGAATTGGCCATGCTAAATTGTCCATAGTGCTAGGTGCATTAGTCAGAGGGGGGTGGGTTACTCTTCGGAGGGTCAGTGTGGACTTGTTGGGCTAAAAGGCCTGTTTCCACACTGTAGGGAATCTAATCTAATTTAACCCTCGCATCCTCCAGATGTGTGTCACAGCTGTTTGAACAGATTGATTAAAAATATCTATCACAAACAAGTGATAGAAATTTAAGGATAGAAATTCTTGGTGTTACAAGCAGGTGAACATGAGAGCATGGACTCTCCTCTCAATTGCATTTATTATGTCAAGCATTTAGTAGTTTCTGGTACATGATGGCGGCGAAGTAACAGGACTGAGTGGTCTTGCCCAATGCCCAGCACTCCAATCTGCTTCCCAAATTTGTTTTAGTTTGCTTCTGCTCATTTCTTTCACTTTATTTTCAATTTGTTTTGGCACTCCACATACGGAATGGTGGACGTGGTTTCTCCTGGTAACAGGAGGCAGTGGCAATGGGGTCACTCTCCCTGTGATAGGAGACTGCAGCAGTGAGATCACTCTCCTAGCAACAGGAGGCAGTGGCAGTGGCAGTGGCAGTGGCATCACTCTCCCTGTGATAGGAGGCAGCAGCAGTGAGGTCATTCTCCTAGCAACAGGAGGCAGTGGCAGTGGGGTCACTCTCCCTGTGATAGGAGGCAGCAGCAGTGAGGTCACTCTTCCTGTGATAGGAGGCAATGGCAGTGAGGTCACTCTCTCTGTGATAGGAGGCAGCAGCAGTGAGGTCACTCTCCTGACAACAGGAGGCAATGGCAGTGAGGTCACTCTCTCTGTGATAGGAGGCAGCAGCAGTGAGGTCACTCTCCTGACAACAGGAGGCAGCAGCAGTGAGGTCACTCTCCTGACAACAGGAGGCAGTGGCAGTGCGGTCACTCTCCTGGTGATAGGAGGCAGTAAGATCACTGTCCTGGCAATAGGAGGCAGCAGCAGTGGGGTCATTCTTCTGGCAATAGGAGGCAGCTGCAATGAATGCATTCTCCTGCCATTCGGGGTCTGTGGCAATGGCAGCAAGGTCACAGTTCCATCATTCCGAGCCGGCAGCAGTGAGGTTGTTCTCCTGGTGTTTGGGGCCTGTGACAGCAGCAGTGACGTTGTTCTTTTGGCAGCAGCTGCAAAGCTTCTCCAAGAACCAAGGACAGCGGTGTCAGTGGCAGTGAACTCTCCAAGACAACGGCGCCAGTAAAGTGACATCTGCAGTCAAAGTGGGACGCGTGGCCCAGCGGCCTGGTTTAGCAGCAGAGTCAGGGAATCTTTGCTGAGGAGTGAGTGTGCGCCAAGCGGCAAAGAGATGGCACCTAACATGACTGCTACGTTAGAGGGTCCAGCACAAGTAGTGGAGTTGTCCCTTGAGGGTTTGTGCCAGCACATACAGGGTCAGAAAGACTGATATTCTGAACTTTTTACTTCTTTATTTTTCTGACTTCTTCCTATGATCTATAATGCTGGGCTATTTATTTCTTTATTTTCCTGATTTTTTTTTTGTTTTCTAAAAATTTGATCTTAGGTATCTGTAACTAAATACCTTTGTATCTAAGATGGCACTACAATGCGGCAACTGTAAACTTTTCACTGTGCCTATTTGAGTATATGTGACAATAAAGCTAATTGAATTAATTCAATTGAGCACCTTGCCTTAAGCCCAAACACTCTCTACCCTGCTCCCAACCACAATTTCCCATCAACACATTGGCATAACTGCTAAACATATATGCACATGATGTTCAACCCACGTCAAGTCTCCACAATATTTTGAGGCAGTGTTAAAAATATGCTAGAAGCAATAACCCCACCCAACAAACCGAGCTTGGCTCCAAAAGTAGCCTCAACTCCAGATTTGATCACGTTTCTTCCATCCAGGTGACTGTATCACCATTGTAGATTTCTACTAATTGTGCTCCTTCATAAGGAGTTGAGGTGGTTCCAAAACATAAGCTGTGTTTGGATGCTGTTATACTATCTGGGGTAGCTTTAAAGTTGGAAATATTTTTAAAAGTATATATTCTGCTGAGGAACACATTGTTGTGCTCTTTTGTTTTTTGCAAACATTACAATCATTCAACAAGGATTTGTAGAACAATAATTTTGGTTTGTATTTGAAAATAAATCCCTCTGCAGACAACAATAACTGGAAGATTGTAAATACACATCTGATCTGTGGGACTACTGCTGTCTTTATTCGCCAGAATTGTGGATCTATATATTGCAACCTGTCTTGTGTTGGGTAGTGATGGTCAACAGCTTAAGGAACATACTCATAGAAGTACATCACAATACTCACCACTGCACTGGAATCCGGTGAAAAAAATCACTCTGTATATCAGAGAATCCCTACAGCATGGAAACAGGACATTGGCCCAACAAGTCCAGACCAACCTTTTGAGGCCATCCCATCCAGACCCATCCCAATAACCCTGCATTTCCCATGGCTAATGTGTCTAACCTATACATCCCTGAATTCAGTGGCCACTTTAGCATGGCCACCCCCCCTAACTTGCACATTGGGAGGAAACCGGAGCACCCAGCAGAAATCTGCGCAGATATGGGGAGAACATGCACATGGACAGTTGCCTGAGGCTGGAATCAAACCCAGATACTGTGAGGCATTAGTGCTAACAATTGAACCACTGTGCCATTTTAAATATTTATTAGATTATTAGATTACCTACAGTGTGGAAACAGGCCCTTCGGCCCAACAAGTCCACACCGACCCTCCGAAGAGCAACCCATCCAGACCCATTCCCCTACACCTAACATGATGGGCAATTTAGCATGACCAATTCACCTAACCTGCACATTTTTGGACTGTGGGAGGAAACCAGAGCACCCGGAGGAAATCCACGCAGACACGGGGAGAATGTGCAAACTCAACACAGACAGTTGCCTGTGGCGGGAATTGAACCCGGTCTCTGGCACAGTGAGGCAGCAGTGCTAACCACTGTGCCACCATGCCACCCATTGCCACCATGATGCCCATCATGTGAAATAACAGAATTCAGAGATATAGGATTAACATTATGCTTTTATTCCATTTTCTATCCAACCGTAACTGTAGCGGACACAAGATTTTAATCTGAAAATGCTCAGATCTTTCATTGTACCTGTGCAGCCAAAATGCATTCACTGGCCATACTCTGTGCTGCAGGTTTCAATGTTAAGTATTCATCCACTAATATCACTGATTATAATTTCTGGCCTTAAAGAACCATTATTTTAACTGACACATCTGCACCAAGAATCCTACCTTTATTAGCATCCATCCCTCCAACAGCGTACAGAGATCCTACAGTAGACTTTCGAGGCCTAGTCCTTGGACTCTGCATTAAAGGTCGTCTCTCTGGTAACAGATGGTATTTCATCGCTTCAAGAATAAGTTTTTGGCATTCCAGGTCATCTTTGAAGAGAGCATTATTTTCAAGGTCTGCCAAAAGCTGTAAAACAATAATTAGTAAATAAACAAATTCAGGTAACAGATTACGAGGTTTGGTAACAACTGTTCATAATATATATGGAAAAGGGGCAATTCTGGAAGGAGTTCAAAATAATTTAACTGAACAGTTCTGATGAAATTGTAAAGTTAAACTATTTAGGGTGTAGGTTTTCTCACTGAAGTGTAGGTTTGACATCCAGACATTTCATTACCTGGCTAGGTAACATCATCAGTGGCGACCTCCAAGTGAAGCGAAGCTGTTGTCTCCTGCTTTCTATTTATATCTTTCTCCTGGATGGGGTTCCTGGGGTTTGTGGTGATGTAATTTCCTGTTCATTTTCTGAGGGGTTGATAGATGGCATCTAGAGCTATGTGTTTGTTTATGGCATTGTGGTTGGAGTGCCAGGCCTCTAGGAATTCTCTGGCATGTCTTTGCTTAGCCTGTCCCAGGATAGATGTGTTGTCTATCTAGATGCCATCTATCAACCCCTCAGAAAACAAACAGGAAATGACATCACCACAAACCCCAGGAACCCCATCCAGGAGAAAGATATAAATAGAAAGCAGGAGACAACAGCTTCACTTCACTTGGAGGTCGCCACTGTTGATGTTACCTAGCCAGCTAATGAGACGTCTGGATATCAAACCTACAGCTCAGCGAGCAAACCTACACCCTGAATCTCAACCTGAGCGACAAACCTTCACAAACCTTGCAGTTAAACTATTTTTAATGCCTTCAGAACTTCAAGGTTAAATTTAGCCATGTAACGTCCTCTATGGCATATTTTATTTCCAAACCATACATCGTATTTTTGAAGTGCAATAATTCAACTGACAATATATATCTTCAAATTACAGTGCAAATTATATTGTGAATTGCAACCAATTGGTAATGAAAGATGTGAGAAGAAAGAATAATTACAGGTTCCAATCTGCTGCATAATATTGTATATTTTAAGGGCATCAGTTTCTCCTTTAAGCAGTCTGAGCATCTTACTTTTATCACAGCTGACCCATCTTGCACTTAATCTCAAACAAAAAACAAAGAACTGTGGATGCTGGAAATCAGAAACAAAATCAGAAATTGTTGGAAAAACTCAGTAGGTCGGGCAGCATTCACAAAGAGAAATAGAGTTAACTTTTTGGATCCAGTGACCCTTCTCTAGAACCTGAAGAAGAGTCACTGGACGCAAAATGTTAGTCCTGCTTTCTCTCCATAGATACTGCCAGAGCTGCTGAGTTTACCCGGCAATTTCTGATTGTGTTGCCTTTTATCAACTTAAAAGATTACTCGATTCAGAAATGTTACAATAGCATCACCTTGGGATCTGAACAGGATACCTATATCTTCTTTAGCTGTGCTTCTTCCATTTCTACCAAGACAGATCAGACATGAATATCTCAAATGACAAAACCAAACCAATCTCAAACATCTCTGTGAACACCTAGCAGCTACCAAGCTCACTTACTCTAGCCACTGAGGATAACACAGAAAAATCATGAGTATAAATCATAACTCTAGACCAGCTAAACCACCACCCCAAAGCAAAATATCAGAGCAACAAATACTCAGTACAAACTCAGTGACAGAGCCTTCAAGTTGTTCACAACTTATTTCAATTATGTCAGCAAACCTTCATGGAATGCTATAAAGTAAGATCTTAAGAGATGAAAGGAGTAGGAGTCATGATGGCTGAGGTAATGTAGCAGACAATGTTGACGAGAGCACATTTGGTAAACATTGAGAACTGAAAATACATTAAGTGAAAAGGGCATTAGATCACATTTATGAGATTCTGCCATATGGTTCTTACTTATAGCCAGCAAAGACTGCTTAACAGGAATAACTTTTGGCCCTTCAATTTGTTCAGCTGTTGTTTGTGAAAGTCTGTCCTCTTTTTCACTTACTTTTTTTGCCTCTTTCCTTGACAGTTTTGAAGTTTGTCGTAGATTACAATGATCTCTGAGGTTTTGGTGGTGTGTATTATAAGATAATATACACCGGGTTCAATTCCCGACTCAGGCGACTGACTGTGTGGAGTTTGCACATTCTCCCCGTGTCTGCGTGGGTTTCCTCCGGGTGCTCCGGTTTCCTCCCACAGTCCAAAGATGTGCGGGTCAGGTGAATTGGCCATGCTAAATTGCCCATAGTGTTAGCTTAAAGGGGTAAATGTAATGGTATGGGTGGGTTGCGCTTCGGCGGGTCGGTGTGGACTTGTTGGGCCGAAGGGCCTGTTTCCACACTGTAAGTAATCTAATCTAATCTAATAACCTCTGATCTGTCCTTTAAGAGAAGTTCTGGACTTTGTGGTGAGTATTCAACAATGGTCCTGGTGAATGTGCAGATTTTGTTTCTGTTTGCTGTTGTTCATTTCAAAATGCCCGGAGTAAGAGATGAAAAGCAAACACATCTTTGTAATTTTCTCTGAAAACAAAACCACAAGCAAGCTCTGATGATCAATCTCGGCTGGAAACATTAGTTTGCTCTGTCTCCATGGATGCTGCCTGACCTGCTATAACTTTCAGCACTTTTGTTTTCAGTTTGTGATTTTCACCTCCATTACTGTCCTTCACCAGACTGAGTTCATTTATACTTTGAACAACTTCTCCTTTAACTCATCTTAGTTTCTCCAAGTCAAAGGTATGGACATGGGTACCACCCAGCTCTGCCTGCCACTTTGTGGGAGATGTGGTACATTCCTTGTTATAGTCCTACTCAGGCCCCCACCCACAACTCTTTCTCCAATATATTGAAGCTGTCTTAAGTCTTTCTTCCTGCTTTTATCCAAAATTGGAAAAAAAAATCATGTTTTTCTTCCCATTTCCAGTCTTCTGCAGTGTTTTCTTTCTTTGTTTCAGATTTCCAGCATCCAAAGTCTATTGCTTTTATTAGATACAGTGCAATCCATTCTTCAATCCAGCCCATCTTGAAACAGACAGTCGGCTGTTTGAAGATGGGGTTCTAATGCATTGATCAATCTGGAATGGGGGGTTGCTGGCATTACACTCAGAGTGTCCCACACAATCCTAGCTTGTTGTCAGTTCTGAAGGAGACTGATGAGCTGGGAAAGCAGAGACAGTCTTCCAAGCAGGAAGAACATGACATTGAGCAGAAGGAACACAACCTTTTGCATGTTAGTGTATAGCAGCATCAGGCATTACAAGCCACAACAGAATTTATTGTGTGTTTGATATCACTAAGGGTCTAGCAATTAGCCTGTTTTGTTGGGTGACTAATTCAAATTTACCACTTTAGTTGCCAGTGGACTTTATTGTTTTCACTGCTGTTTAAAAGGCTTGGTTCCCTTGGCACTAAATGGCTTTTTTAGACTTAGTGTTCTGATGGTTTCTCTGGAGGGGTTTCTGGTAAAGAGATGTTTCCTACATCTCAGTTCTGTAGACCTTCTGGGTGTTAGCTAGTCAGAAGGTTTTATTGACAGTTCCTTGAAGAAAATATTTTTTGAATTCTTTTCTTCTCAATCTGACTCTATTCCTTAAGCTTCCCTCCTGCCATGATTCTTTAGGCAGTGTATCCCACAGCTGGCATCCTTTTTATTGTGTGGTCTGATGCCTCACAAAGAGTTTAGATTCAAGAAAGACTGGTAAAAGAGAAGGAAAAATGAAAAACTTCTACTGGCTTAGACTTCTATGTAAAACTATTTATTAAATTTTAATATAAAAAATTGTTATACTTGGTAATCATAGATATAGCAGGCCATGATTTTATAGTTAGATTATGTAAGGAATAATAGATCTTCTTCATAAATTCATGTCCATTTGCTCTCAAGACTCTCCATCATTCTAGTGTGTAGTCTGACCCAAGATAGAATAGGCTGCTATGTTCTCACTCTTCCTATACAGTGCTTTTGATGCCCAGTGATGTGCAGCTCTGTGATATAATTGCCAAGTATTGCAGGACCTTGAAATCCTTGTACAAAACTGTTCTCATCTAAAAAGATAGACTGTCTTAAATAGAGACAATCTTCATGTGGATGAAACATTGCATTTCAGGAATGGTATTAAACCCTGCAGATGCCTGAATGGCTGCGAGTGACAATAAAATTTTAGATTTTAAGTAATGCTGATCTCTGGAAAATAATACTTGCCCATGGGAAAGTAATGACATTGTTTGACCTAGCAAACAGTACATCAATGTTAAACATTCACTAGCTACAAATTGATTAATGTTCACTGTGAGAGCCTGGTATTAGCTGGAGATGTAGAAATCCTGGGAGAAATAGGTTAAATAATCCAACTCCATGTTAGGGACAGTGGCTTTCATCAGTTTATAATAGTTGATTCTGACATCTAAAGGGTAAAGTGTTATACCACGTTAAGATTAAACACGTATTTTAGTCCTCACCAGTTATAAGCTGTGGTTCATAAAACAGCTATCACGGTTCAAACTCTGAATTATTATCTTAAACCTCTTTGTGTTTGTTACCAAATTACTTTTGAAACATTTGTCAAAATCGAATACTTCATTGCTCAGTTTTAGGAACTTTTGGCTGGATCCTGCTTCATCTCTGATGAATGCCTTTGCAAAGCAATTCGTTCAAGGCATGGTTTATGTTATAAGGCTGTTATAACACTGTTCTTGATTCAGTCACAGTTGGAAACACCTTAAATGGACAATAATCATTGCAGTAATTCTTCCCATGATCGAAAAATGTATATTTTTCATTTGTGACTCTAAACATTCCAACATCAGTTTTCCCTAGTCAGTAGTTTCAGTTTTGTGTGTAAGGACTAATGTAGCAGGCTGAATCTTACCCAAAATAGCAAGGTTTGTGAAGGTTTGTAGCTCAGGTTGAGGTTTAGGGTGTAGGTTTGCTCACGGAGCTGTAGGTTTGATATCCAGACGTTTCATTACCTGGCTAGGTAACATCATCAGTGGCGACCTCCAAGTGAAGCCACTGATGGCTTCACTTGGAGGTCACCACTGATGTTACCTAGGCAGGTAATGAAATGTCTGGATATCAAACCTACAGCTCAGCGAGCAAATCTACACCTCACACCCTCTTAACACCTCCCCCCCCCCCCCCTTACCCAAAATAGATTAAGTGTCAATTTTGTTGAGTTCCATGGAGGTTTTATTTTCACAAGGTTTGCCAGGTTTTCTCACACTGGCATCCCAAACTCACCTCATTTGCCATGCATCACACTCCAAAGCACCCTACTTCTCCTATTGTCCCACTTTCATACATGTAAGTTCTCACACCGTCATGGTACCTGGAATCACTGGGACTGTCATTATCTATGAACTCTAACTGTATACTTGATCAAGAATTGGCAGTCCAGAGTGCATGTTGTGGGACAGGAATCACAAAGCAATGTTTCTTAGGGCACTTCGGCAGCATGGTTGACACATGGAACTGCACATTCCTACATTTATCACTGTTTAAGCACAAATCCACACTTTGTCCTTAGCCACATCCAATCTTATAACCCTGTCTAGTCCACCGCCACTCTTTCCCAATGTCCACTGTCCCCAACATCTTATTGTTCAATGCAGAACAATCACATACAAGAAAGCCTTCAAATGCTACAAGCTGTTGACTTTTATTCAGCAACAATAAAACTGAACAAAAAAAATGAAACAACTTTACTCTTGGAACAGGTTGTTTACCTTTTGAGCAACAATAATGTTGTAGTCAAACGAGTTGCCACTGCACACAACTCAGACTTATTGGAACTGGGTGTCAAACAGTTTTTCCTGACCTGTGCTGCCTGACCCTGTTGTGCTCCATTTTGCAGAAGGTGATGTTCCTCCTGCTCAAAGTTCTCATCCTCCTCCTTGTAGACTGCTCCGTCTGTCCCTGCTCACCAACCTCCATCACATCCCTTCTTTCCATGCTCCAGTTATGCAGAGCACAGCATACTAGTAATATGTGGCCCATTTAGTCTGAAGTGAATGAGAAGGCATCACCACACTGAACCAAACATTGGAATTTCATTTTCAGGAGACCTATCGTCTAATCCTCATGGCACTGATCAATAGTGGGCTTTCTACCTCATACAAAATACTGAAGAAGGCTCAAAGAACTGAAGAAAACTTACACTGGACTCCAGTGTTGACTCTGTTTCTCTCTCCATAGGTGCTACCTGACTTGCTGAGTTTCTCCAGTATTCTCTATACTTGCTTGCATTATATTTAACCTTTGTCTTCAGTCAAAGGGTTGCATAACAAAATCATCAGCCATGTCTGCAGAAGGTATCCTTTGCCCATTAATCATCCAATGAAGGCATCTGACACCTCAAATGCAGCAATAGCACAAGATCTCTCATTGGCATCATGGCAGCTCCCAGAGACTGAATGTGATACTTCTATTTATTATGTCTCATTACTCATTCATTTATCCTGAGCATAAATTGCACTTTTATGATAAGAATGTGATGCCACTAGCATAGGTAGATTCAGCATTAAATCATAAAACAATGACATATCAGCAAGCTATTATATGGCATGAACACATTAATCAGAAAGAGACTGGTATACAAGGACACCCACATCTCCTTGTACTTTCCCCTTTTTCTAATCTGTCACCATTCAGATAATAATCTGCCCTCCTGTTTTTTGCTAGCAAAATGGAGGTCCTCACATTTATCTACATTATACTTCATCTGTCCACTCATTCAACTTTCAAAATCACACTGACGTATCTCTGCATCTTCCTCACAGCTCGCCCTCCCACCTAGCACTGTGCCATGTGCAAACTTGGAAATATTACATTTAGTTCGGAAAATAAAATAATGCGGGAAATAACAATAGGTGAAGCAGCACCCATGGAGAGAGAGCAAGCTAACATTTCGAGTCCAGATGAGTCTTCATCAGAGTCTATTACATTTAATTCTCTCATCGACATCATTGATGTATTTATGAATAGTTGGGGTACAAGCACTGATCTCTGTGGTAGTCCACCAGTCACTGGCTGCCACGAGAAAAAAAAACCTGTTTACTCCTACTCTTTGTTTCCTCTCTACCGCCAATTCTCTAGCCGTGTCAGTACACCACTCCCTATTCCATGTGCTTTAATTTTATATGCTAATCTCTTATGTTGGACCTTATCAAAACCTTGAAAATCCAAGTAAACCACATCCATTATTATTAATTACCAATATAAACTGATTGTTATTGTTAATTTCTGTTTCAGCAGATAAAACCATTAATCAAAATCAAGCACAGGGTTCTGCTTTCACATCAGGTTAGAACCAAGAAACAAAGTAGCACAGGGAAAGACAGACCCTGTTGGTGTCATGGTGTTATAATGGGCACAGGCGAAGCAGTGTGAGTAGCTTTTTATTACTATGATCACTTCCTGACAGAGGCAAAAGACAAATTTGCTCCAGGTGTTGCTTTAACGAGTTTTTTTCCTTAATAGCCCTTTTCTTCTGCCTCTTCTAACGTTTTTTTTTATTGCAGTGAGAATCTTTGATTTCTCTTCAGGTGTACAATGAAATTATCACAAGCAACAGATGTACCATGCTAAAAAAAAACTCATTCTGAGTTGTAGCAAGGACCTGAGGATATAATGATACTGGAATAGATGGAATACTGGATTTCGAGTACAGATATTCATATGTATAAAGATATCTGTTCAGGTCACCATTCCTCATGATACTGGATTCCAGGGATGGTTGATGGAAAAGCGCAGCAGGTCAGGCAGCATCTAGGGAACAGGAGAATCAACGTTTCGGGCATTAGCCCTTCTTCAGGAATGGGGAAAGTTTGTCCAGCAGGCGAAGATAAAAGATAGGGAGGAGGGACTTGGGGGAGGGGGCGTCGGAAATGTGAAAATGTGATAGGTGGAAAGAGGTCAAGGTGAGGGTGATAGGTCAGACTGGGGTGGGGGCGGAGAGGTCGGGAAGAAGATTGCAGGTTAGGAAAGCAGTGCTGAATTTGATGGATTTGACTGAGACAGGCTGGGGGGAGGGGAAATGAGGAAACTGGTGAAATCCGAGTTCATCCCTTGTGGTTGGAGGGTTCCTAGCCGGAAGATGAGGCGTTCTTCCTCCAACCGTCGTTTTGTTGTGGTCTGACGATGGAGGAGTCCAAGG
>NC_057715.1:23650913-23688823 GCF_004010195.1 Chiloscyllium plagiosum
CCTCTTTCCACCTATCACATTTCCGACGCCCCTCCCCCAAGTGCCTCCTCCCTATCTTTTATCTTCGCCTGCTGGACCAACTTTCCTCATTCCTGAAGAAGGGCTAATGCCCGAAACGTTGATTCTCCTGTTCCCTAGATGCTGCCTGACCTGCTGCGCTTTTCCAGCAACACATTTCCATCTCTGATCTCCAGCATCTGCAGACCTCACTTTCTCCTCCAGGGATGGTTGGGAAAGTGTAAAATCAGTTAGTTCAGACTTGGTCTTTATTTGTAAAGAGGTTTATGCTTGGATCACACTTTCACACATAGCAACTACTTCTCATTAGTTTCTTACTTTGAATACAAACTTAATTGATTTTAGTTATCCAAACGTATCAAGGGATATGGGATATGACATGGGTTGATGTTATAAATGATCAGGGAGTCCAAACTAGGTGTCACATTTTGAAGGATTTGGGGAAGGCCATTTAGGATAGAAATGAGAAGTATCGTCTTCACCCAAAAAGTAGTGAGCTTGTGGAATTGCTGCTACAGGAAGCAGTTGAGGGAAAAACATTGTTTTCAAGAAGGGGATAGATACAGTTCTTAAACCTAAAAGGATCAAAGGGTATGTGGAGAAAACAGCAACAGGGTACTGAGTTGGGTGATCAGTCATGATTAAACTGATTTGGAGATGACCATCGCCTGATGAAGGAGCAGTGCTCCGAAAGCTAGTGTTGCCAATTAAACCTGTTGGACTATAACCTGGTGTTATGTGATTTTTAACATGATTATATTGAATGTTATGCTTCTAAGTTTCCCTTTTCTGACTAATTTGTACATTCTATTTGGGTATCTTGCTGATATTTGATTACATTTTGTGCTTTGATACTGAATGTATAAATGCTGTTGGAACCACATTCTAAGTATAAAAGTGCCATTTGAGCTCAGGGTAAATGAATAACAATACTTAATAAATAACAGTTCCACATTCAATCTCTGTTGGCTTCATCAGAAATTAGAGTGTATTTAAAAAGTGTGACTAAATCTGTTACTTCTCCTCTGTGCTTCTGCATCAAATGAGCAGGTGTTCTGGCATCTGGCGGCCATCTGGGATTTTGATGGCACTGTTTTTCCACACTATGGTGTTCACTCTGCGAATCTTAAATTTCTACTAGCCACATCTGGTGCTGTTAGGCTTCTGTCGCGTCTGGCAGAGGTAACTGATGACCCAGATGTGACACTTTCTCATCATGCCTGATCCATAACTCACACAGGCTTGCTGTTGTCTGCTTCCTCATCACATCAAATGGTCTGTCTATGAGTTGAATTTAGGGCAACATAGAATTTTGTGGTTACTGGGTTCCAGGTTGACTCAGCCTTGTCTCCAAATAGGAGACAGTGAGGTCTGCAGATGCTGGAGATCAGAGTTGAAAGTGTGTTGCTGGAAAAGCACAGCAGGCAGAATCAGAGGAACAGTAAAATCGATGTTTCGGGCCGGAGCCCTTCATCAGGAATGTATTTGTCTCCAAATACACAATTGCATCTGTAATGAAGACTAAGGCAGATGAACATGCATGAAAGATGTTCACACTCTGCTCATGACCTGTGCCCCTGCAGTAGTTAGGAATGTAAGAGTTAAGCACAAGAGTCTTGACCCCTCCAGCTTATTCAGTGATTCATTAAGATCATTTTAGGGTGGCATGTTGGCTCAGTGGTTAGCACTGCGCCTCACAGCGCCAGGGAGCTGGGTTCCATTCTCGCCTCGGGCGATTGTGTGGAGTTTGTACATTCTCCCAGTGTCTGCGTGCGTTTCCTCTGGGTGCTCCGGTTTTGTCCCACAATCCAAAGATGTGCAGGTCAGGTGAATTGGCCGTGCTAAATTGTCCATAGTGTTCATGGTAAATGTAGGGGAACGGGCCTAGGTGGGTTACTCTTCAGAAAGTCGGTGTGGACTTGTTGGACTGAAGGGCCTGTTTCCATAGTGTAGGTAATCTAATCTAATCATGGTTGACCTGGTTTTGGCCCAACTCAATTTCGCACCTGCCCCTCATAATCCTTGACTGTTGTGTCTATCAAAAATTGAAACTTCAACAAATTCCACAAACCAGCCTCAACTGTCCTTAGAAGATAATTCCACATATCAATGACCATTTGAGAGAGAAAAAAAATCCTCCTGTACTTTAAATGAAGGTCTTCTATTTTTAACCTAAGTTCCCCAGTTGTAGTCTCCCCTACAGAAGGAGATGCCCTCCTGGCATTCACCATACCAAGTACCCTCAGAATCCTATACCTTTTAATAGGATCACCTCTCATTTTCTAAATACCAATAGTTATAGTCTTAACCAGTTCCACTTTTCATCAAACTAGAAGCCTTTCATTTCAGGAATGAGACAAGTGAACCTTTTCTGAACTGCGTCTGAGGTAATTGTATCCTTTTTCACCCAAGGAGACTAAAATTGTACACAGTTCTCATGATGTGGTCTCACCAAAGTCCTACACAATTTACAGTTGTTTTACTTTATCCCCTAACAATAAATGCCAACATTCAATTTGCCTTCCTGATCAGTTTTTGCTGCTCAAGCTGAATTATGTCGGAACAGCTCAGACAGCAATTTGTTAACCATTTCATTCTGCGCCAATAATAATTTCAAGGCCTGCAATGAAAATTAATTGTTTATGCACAAAATGACTTGATTTGATCAAGTGGTCAACTGGTTTCACTATGTTAGCCTCCTCCAAATAATTGCTGTTATTAGTTTGGAAAGACTGTCAAGGGATTAAAGTACAAGATCAAAGTAAATGATGTAAATGCCGATGCAGGCGACCCAACTCTCAAAACAAAATTCCTTTATTAATTTTGATTTCAACCCCAGGATGTGTGTTAAATCTTCTCTTTTCAAAATCTGTGGCTTTCAATACTTCCTGAAGTGATTGAGCAGAAATTTAGTAATCTCCCCAAAGATGGCAATGCTGAATTCTGGTCTTTCTTAAAGTTTAAAAGGATATAGAAACCAAACGATTAAGGTAAAACTTATATTCCTGGTTCAATCTAATGTTTTATTTTATGGATTAATCAGCACTTAGCTCTCAATGACTGCATTCATCCTTCATGACATTTTTGAAATGGTTTAAATTTGCATATTTTTGTTCATTGTTACCATGTAAAATAATAAATACAGCATCAGAATGTGTACATCTTCATTATTGGCAAACCTGACTAAATGTCATGTTTATTTTAAAGTCATGTCTCATATCACTATTAAGGAGACCTAACAAAGGTTTGCACATTTTTTTTGCAGTTTGGCATTTTGAGTTGTATTATTCATCTTCCAGAATTGCCTCTAGCTTTACCATTTTATATTTCATTTCAAAGTTGGAAACATTCCTTTTAGTCAACAGATAACGGATGAAACCAGAGCCCTGTTTTTGGAAGTGCTTTTCACTTTATCACTTTGAGGGATTTAATGGAAAGCCTTTTTTATGTCGTTTGAAGAAAAAAGGTGGCAGGGCATAGAGGTTATTTACTGAAGGAACTTTGGCGTCAATGTATACTGTAGACTTGAAACAGGGACTGGAAGCCCACTGACAGTCAGCAAACCTTCTAAATGCTATTGTATACATTAGAAACCAACAGATAATAAGACAAGCACAGGGGACATTCATTAATGCAGTAAACATGTACAGACATACCTTTCAGAGGGCGATCAATACTTTTACAGCTCAGCAGCTACATGTCATGTTTTAGTGATAAGCAGGCAGTATAAAAAATGCCTAGTCCACACTGCTATTCCACTTGTTCACCATCTAATATAAGTCAAATGAGTCTGAATAATGCGAAAAGGACAAGCATACCAACATTATTTCACTCAGGTTTGCTTATAGATAACTGTCAGACAGACACCAGTACAAGTTATCTCTCACATATCACATTGACATCCCCAATATTTAATGCTCTGTTTAGATTTATCTAGAACATCTTATGTAAGTGCCAATAACATGAAAAATATTCATTCATATTCAGCTAGGTCAGAAGATATTGTAAGTTTGAAACTATAAAGGAGTACAAAGGATGACAGGTCTCTCGATATTGCATTATAAACTATAGCGATAATTTGAATTGGCTACACATTACGTCGGATACTTTGAAGACATGTTCGATAAATGGCATACGTTCTTTGTAGACTAAAAATTGATAATCATCAGTATGGATTAACAGGGTGGATGAAGGCGATGGTCAACACCATACATTCCCCGTGTTTGCCTTATTACCTGTTGGCTTTTAATGCATGCAGGAGCATTTAGAATATTTGAATTTGAATTTGAATTTAATTTATTGTCATGTGTACCGAGGCACAGTGAAAAGCTTTGTCTTGAGAGCAATATAGGCAAATCACATCATTAAATAGCATAGATAAGCCAGTAATAGGCAAACAGCGGCAAAAACAAAAACACAGGGACAGGCGAATGCTGAGAGTTTGTGAGTCCATTCAGTATTCTAACAACAATAAGGTAGACATTGTTTCAAAATCGGCTGGTATGTGAGTTCAGGCTTCTGTACCTTCTCCTCAATGGTAGAGGTTATAGAAAAGCATTGCCAGCGTGGGATGGATCGCTGAGAATGCTGGCAGCCTTTCCTTGACAGTGGGTCTGGTAGATGGATTCTATAAATGGGAGGTTAGCCTTTGTGATTGTCCGGGCCGAGTTCACCACTCCCTGTAACCGTCTCCAATCTTAAATGGTACAGTTGCCATATCAGGTAGTGATACATCCAAACAGAATGCTCTCCATGGCGCACCTATAAAGGTTGGCAAGGGTATTCACCGTCATGCCAAATATTCTCAGCTGCCTGGAAGAAGAATCATTGTCGGGCCTGTGTAACCAGTGTGTCCACATGAAGAGTCCAAGAAAGTTTGTTGTTGATGACTAGGAGCTTGACATTTTCCACTCATTCCACCTCTGTGCTGTTAATGTGTAGTGGGCATGAGTAACATCCTGCCGAAATTCAATAAAGAGTTTCATGGTTTTGCCAGCATTGAGAGCTAGGTTGTTCTCAGTGCACCATTTTTCCAGGTATTTCACCTCCCATCTGTAGTCTGTTTCATCACCGTCTGAGATTCAACCAACTATGGTGTGTCTTCAGCTAACTTGTAAATGGCATTCATCTGGTATTTGGTATTCCACTGTCAGTGGGCTTTCAGTCAGTGTTTCAAGTGTGCAATATACATCACCACCATTTTTCCTTCAACAAATAACCTCCATGTGCTGCCACTTTCTTGTTCAAAAGGCATTAAGAAAGGCTTTCCAGTAAAACCCTTAAAGTGGCAAAATTACTTTGTCATATTCATGGGTCACAGGAGCCTTTCCTCTGCCATGTTGCTCTCCTACTTTGCTTTCCTGTTTTCTCATTTACATCCCCTCTCAAACCAATGAATTATCTCAGTGTCAATTAATTTTGACTTGCATCATCATCCCTTAAGGTATTTAATTAATGTTGCCCTACTCCCTTTACTTACTCTATTACTGACTCGACTCCTTTTTTCTTTTCATGCCCAAACGTTTTCCTGGCTCACCAATTGAAATAGGTACAATCTGATGAGGCAGGCTATTGGCCACGTTGGCAGCAATCAAAAGACGAGTTTTGAATATTTCTCCATCATAAGATAGCTATCTTCTGAGCATCTGTGTTCATGTAACCTCTATAAACTCATCCAATTCTGTCCAAATCAGCTCTGATCGAATGGTAGAGCAGACTCAATGGACCAAATGGCCTAATTCAGCTCTTATATCTTATGGTCCTCATGCATATCCTTGATTTTCACCACTCCATGCGTTTAGAGTCTTCAAGTGTTGATGCCCTAAGCTTTGAAATTCTCACCAAAAAACTCTCTCTCCTCTCCTTTTAAGACATTCCTTAAAATATACAGAGGAACCTTGATTATCTGGCATTCGATTATCTGAATTTCAGATTACCCAGAGAAGATTGCAAGGTTCTAATGCTTGACTAAACTATGTTATCCGGCATTCGATAATCCAAACTTTCGATTATCCGAACAATATACTCCCCACCTGTGGGCGGCACGGTGGCACAGTGGCACTGCTGCCTCACCAGGGACCAGAGACCAGGGTTCATCTCCCACCTCAGGCAACTCTCTGTGTGGAGTTTGCACATTCTCCCTGTGTCTGCGTGGGTTTCCTCCGGGTGCTCCGGTTTCCTCCCACAATCCAAAAATGTGCAGGTTAGGTGAATTGGCCATGCTAAATTGCCCGTAGTGTTAGGTGAAGGGGTAAATGTAGGAGTATGGGTCTGGGTGGTATACGCTTCGGTGGGTCGGTGTGGACTTGTTGGGCCGAAGGGCCTTTTTCCACACTGTAAGTAATCTAATCTAAAGTAATCTAATCTAATCTGTGTCATTCGGATAATAGAGGTTCCTTTGCATCGCTTTGATGAAGCTTTTTCTGACATTTCCTTATGGGCTCAGTTTCACATTTTGTCTGCAAACAGTCCTGTAGAGTACATTGGAAGAATTCACTGAGTTGAAGACGCCATAAAAAGTTGTTGTTGTGCTGCGTATGCTCCACTAGCATGGTTCAGATTCTGTCTGTTCAGATTTCAGTTTCAAACACTTATACAGCAGCAGAATTTTTTTTAAAAAAGGACTGTTCAGTAAAATGGATTACTTGTGTCAAACAGTTTGATATCTTGTGCCTGATTGCACTTAGCAACATATTCCCAGAGCAGGGGTTCTGAAACTGGGTCGTGACCATCAATGAGTTCACCAGATGGGGAATTGTGGTCACAAGCTTTAAGGCAGCAATAGTGGCTGTGAGGTGAATACTGAGATTTAACAGGCCTTGGACAGACTGTGAAGCATCTGTAAGTGAGCATGATTCATCTTACCTATAGGTGTGGCCTAATACAAAAAGGCCTGAGGCCTGCCCACTGACACTAACAGAACAAATCAGCATTGGTGTTTTAGTTATGCTTATATCCCTGCTGATGAGCCTGCACTTAACTTCACAATTCTCTCTACCACATCCCCTCCAATTATCACTCTGGTCGTACAATGTGTTCAAGTGGAGGTCACAGTTGAAAAAGAAGTTTGGGATTCATTGGGATTCACAAAGGTTTTAGCATTTTAGTGCTAATTCTTCTGAACTAGTACATTGCAAATTATTTAAAGCAGCAAGCAAGGATGCAGGTGAAAAATATATCCACTTGCAAGAGCAGATCACTATCAGGATTTGTTAAATGTATCACAACTGAGCTGTGATATTTCGTATCTTAAAAGCCTCAACAATTTACAAAGAGATGATTGTGTAGTGAACAGCAATGCGGCTTAAAGGAAACTGTGTTGGAATTATCGAAATGATTTCACCACAAAAGTCTGATTAAAGATGGGAAAGAATCATCAGTTCCAAAGAAGACTCACACTGGGCCTGAAAAATTTTGTGTTACTCTCCTCACCAATGTTGCCAGATCCACAGAGTTTTCCAGTGCATTCTCTGTTTGTTGCACATTCACGAGCATTGTATATTCATATACACGGGCAGCACAGTGGGTCAGTAGGTAGTATTGGTGTCTCACAGTGTCAGGGACCTGGGTTCGACTCTACCCTTGGTGTGGACTTTGCATGTCCTCCGTCTGTGCAGGTTTGCTTCCATTGTCCAGAAACATGTAGGTTAGGTGGATTGGCTATGTTAAATTTCCCCGAAAGTGTCCAAGGTTGAGTAGGTTAGATTAATTAGCCACAGGAAATGCAGGATTAGGGTAGGCTGTGGGTCTGTGTGGGATGCTCTTCAGAGGGGCAGTCTGGGCTCGATTGCTCGCATGGCCTCCTTCAAGACTGTAGGGACTCTGTGATCCTACAAAATACTACGTAGTGGCAGGAGCCAGTCAGAGTGCAAAGGCTATTTTTAAACTGTTTTTCAAAAAAGTTAAGGAGGAAAGGAGTGGGTACATGAAATGGAAGGATATTCTGTTTGCATTTGGGGCATCTCCAATCCTTCCCCAAGTTGTCAGCCCTGTCCTTGTTCCTCCTTGGCTGGCTTCCAGATCCCACCCCTGCTGCAAACCCTTTGCCTCTATCCATGAAATTTCTGATCCCAAAATGCCTTGCGTTTACCATATTCCAGTTGCCGTTGATGGTCTCTTTGGAACTTCTGTGGAAATCTGTCACTGCTGCGAATGCAAGAGCTTCTGCCCAATCAGAGTGATGGGTGCTTCTCAAGGGCAGGACCTCCAGTGTAATGAGGGGGTAAGGTCTGACCATCCGCCTTGCTATCCACCACTAGCACATTGTTGCTATGGAGCAGGCTTTTTCAAAGTCAATACACTTGAGACTGACTTTTCTTCAGTTGGACAAATAGTACGTTCTTCAGAAAAATCCTGCTCACTAAACATTTGCCGATCTTCCTGAAATGAATTATAATTAGAACTCATGGAGATGCATTCTGAACTGGCTCAGGACATGTCATTAGTTAAAAAGGTAATATACCCATATCAAGTAATCCTGCCAACCGAATAAATGCTTCCTCCACTTACTCAAGCACAATGCTTTATCTAGTGCTTCCCACAATTCCAGTTTGATCAGAGTGGATTTGTATGTATTCTAGCCTGTGTTAAATGGAATGAGTGGTGTTGAGGTAGTCACACGAATTTATGGCTCCAATTCTAATCCAGGTTGCATGTATAGCAACAAGGACTAGTTGCAAGACTTCTGTTGAAATACACATACTCCAACATTTTGCTTGAGTAGATGGTTGGATGGCAGTGATTTTGAGTAAGTGAAAGTGAGAGTCAACAAAGAACAAAAAGCTTGATAAGAATGATTCGGAGATGTCGGTGTTGGACTGGGGTGTACAAAGTTAAAAATCACACAAAACCAGGTTATAGTCCAACAGGTTTAATTGGAAGCACACTAGCTTTCGGAGTGTCGCTCCTTCATCAGGTGGTAGTACCTGATGAAGGAGCGCCGCTCCAAAAGCTGGTGTGCTTCCAATTAAAGCTGTTGGACTATAACCTGGTGTTGTGTAATTTTTAACTTGATAAGAATGTTATTAGCATCCATTTGAGAGAGTCTACCTCAAGCCTTTTTATTGTCCCAGGGAATTTTGACATGATTTTCAAAAACAGAGATTTGCAAGGCTCTCCTCCAGGTCTGTTAGTCTTCCTCTTTATGTTGTTAACTTGTCCTGCAGTCAGACGTACTGCTATCTAGACCACAGCTAATGATACTTGAGTACATGAACATTTGAGATGCTACATTTCCTCCGATGGCCCATGCCGTGGGGCATGGACAATTATGGGCTGTTATTTAATCTTTGAAAGATGTTTAAGTTCCAAAATGACGCAAAACAGTCCTCTTGTAAAAGACTGTTAATCTTTTACAGTTAATTATTTCATAATTTGGAGATGCCGGTGTTGGACTGGGGTGTACAAAGTTAAAAATCACACAATGCCAGGTTATAGTCCAACGGATTTAATTGGAAGCACTAGCTTTCAGAGCGTTGCTCCGAAAGCTAGTGTGCTTCCAATTAAACCTGTTGGACAAGAACCTGGTGTTGTGTGATTTTTAATTATTTCATAGGTATTTGCCTGTGTATGATTGAGCAAAAATCCGCATTATATAAAATATTGGACAAGGCACTGGACTTTTCCAATATCTAAAATACTCAGTAGAACCCTTCCCAGCAGAACCATTCTGCTGGCTGCAGTAAATACACAACAGAGCCAGCAGAATGGAGATTTCTGTTTGGGGCAATTATTCAGCCTGGAATTCCAATTTATATCTCCACTCTAAAAGACCAGATGGAGTACCAGGCTGTGCACTCAGCGCATGTGCAGATCAACTGACTTCTCAGACAGCTTCAACCTCTCCCTGCAGCAGGCCACTGTCCCTGCCTGTTTCAAGAGGGCCAACATCATCCCTGTGCCTAAGAAGGCTCATGCAGCATGTCTCAATGACTACCGCCCAGTGAGCCCTAACTTTGGTGGTCATGAAGTGCTTTGAAAGACTGGTCATGGCATTAATCAACTCAAGCCCCCCCACTACTCTTGGCCCACTCCAATTTGCCTAACGGACCAACAGATCCACGTCAGATACCATATCACTTGCCCTTCACTCCTCCCTAGAACATCTTGACACCAAGAACAGCTGCGTAAGAATCCTACTCATTGACTACAGTTCAGCCTTTAACACTGTTATTCCCTCAAAACTGATTACTAAACTTAGTGATCTCAGACTAAACCCCACTCTCTGCAACTGGATCCTCAGTTTCCTGACCCACAGGCCACAATTAGTGAAGACTGGGGACAACATTTCGTCCTCACTAACACTCAACATTGGAGCCCCCCAGGAGTGCATATTCATCCCCCTACTGTACTCACTGTATACCCATGACTGTGTCACTAAGTACCAGACTAATGCCATTTACAGGTTTGCTGAAGACACCACCATAGTCAGTCGAATCTTAGATGGCCATGAAACAGACTACAGTTGGAAGACCTGGAAAAATGGTGCACTGAGTGCATTGAGAACAACCTAGCTCTTAATGCTGGCAAAACTAAGGAACTCATTATTGACGTTTGGCAGGATGTTACTCATGCCTCCCTACACATTAATAGCACAGAGGTGGAATGAGTGGAGAGTGCCAAGCTCATGGGAGTGGTCATCCACAAACAAGCTTTCTTGGACTCTTCATGTGGATGCACTCGTTACAAAGGCCTAACAACATCTCTTCTTCTTCAGGCAGCTGAGAAAATTTGGCATGATGGCGAATACCCTTGCCAAATTTTATAGGTACGCCATCAAGAGCATTCTGTCTGGATGTATCACTACCTGGTATGGCAACTGTACCATTTAAGATTGGAGACGGTTACAGGGAGTGGTGAACTCGGCCCAGACAATCACAAAGGCCAACCTCTCATCTATAGAATCCATCTACCAGGCCCGCTGTCAAGGAAAGGCCACCAGCATTCTCATGGATCCATCCCAACCTGGAAATGTTTTTCGACAACCTCTACCATCGGGGAGAAGGTACTGAAGCCTGAACACACGCACCAGCTGGTTTCGAAACAGTTTCTATCCTACTGTTGTTAGAATGCTGAATGGATTCACAACTCTTCACTGTACGTGTGTTTTTGCTGCTGTTTACCTAATATTTACTTATCCATGCTATTTAACTATATGATCTGCCTGTATTGCTCACAAGACAAAGCGTTTCACTGTGCCTCAGTACATGTGACAATAAATTCAATTCAATTCCATTCAATAAACAAATGACACTAACGAGACTCTAGCTCAAGTTAGCTTTTACATCTCGGGCAAAGCAGCACAGACAGTATAGGGCCTACAGAGATACCAGACATTCAACTTCAAATGAAATCCATCCACACATAAATCCATTCATAGAAAACCAATTGACTTCAGAAGGAACACCAGAAACACAATGGACAACACAGATTTGGCATGAAGATAATGGGCCTACAATCAGTATAATTGCAGGCCCCGAGCCCACCAGAGAGGGCAATTCAAAAGAACAGTCCAACAGCAATTCCAGCGGCTATTTCGAAGCGTGATCCCAAGATCTATCTCCGACAGCAATTCCATGAACAATCCGAGAACATCAAAGTACAATCCAAGAGCTTCCAAGCAACAGTTACCCGAAACAGGCCTTTTTCTGAACCAGGAGAACCAGTAGCAACTGGCCTGATCAGCAGATCCAAGAACCGACAAATCCTGAAAACCAACCAACCAACCAACCCCAACCAACACAACAAGGCCTCAGACATATCCTGAGGTGGAAACCGGGTCTGCAAAACCAGCAGAAAGAAAAGAAAATCAATACTTATTCAACAGATCCACTGCACCCCTAACCACATCTGCGGACTCAACCTAAACTGAAAAGCCTACCCAGTATGTAGTCTTCATCCAGGCTCATTTCAAAATTGTGTTTTCCTCAGTGGTGAAACTCCCAAGACCCTAAAGTGCTGACCTAGCTAGCAGGGAAGGGAAGGTGGATGGTGATAGTGCATTTGGACCCCAAGGATAGGAAACCTGATTAAAGTTTCTATGATTAAAACCGTTGCTTTTAGGTTCCAATAGTGTTCAGCTAGCAAATGGTGTATTTAATAGTAATGCTGTCCTCTGTACAGTTGGTTGTGTCAATTTCCCTGTTTATTGCATTGATCTATATTTTTGTATTGTACCTCCCTTTTATTTGTAAATAAATGCAGACATTCTTTTGCCCTGAAACACCTTCTACTGTTAACTTCATTTCATATTCCATAAATAAGTCCAGTGTCTAGAACAATGGGACGAGGGGTGATTTGAACCACTTAAAAATCAGGGAATAATTGATTGCAAACCAGAACCCTACACCTGACCCATAATGCTAGGTTCTGTTACCTTCACTCAATTACAGTTCTCAGAGATTGGCTGCAAACCTACTCATAATATCATGTAATCTAGCGTACAGAGTGCAGATGTTATTATAGCTTTCATGACATTGAATATATTTGAATTACATGAAGCTAAAGCTAGAATATTCTCTTTCAGCATAAGTTGATGGATCTGGTCCAAATTGATTTCAAGTGATACTTTTCAGGGACTTGAGCAGATGGCTTGAAGGCATTTTCCTGCTCTGGTTTCTTCCAGAAAAGGACAAAAGCCCTGCAAAAAATTTGAGTAGTGAGTTTAAGGTTTTGATGATTATTGTAAATTGACTGCTTGATGTGGAAATCTCTTGGACTATCGTGTAAATTGAATAGATAATTAATAGATTGATAAGCTTGCATATAATAGCCATGGACATGCGCTGGAGCACCATATGACATTAAACATCCTCCTTGACTATAAAGTACAGGTGATGGTGGGGTGAGGTTTACCTGAGGAGTAAATGGGAGCAGACAGAATATCTTGACACTCTAACTAAATAGCAAATGATTCAAGCATCTTAACCTTTAGCGATAAGAAATTAAATCATATTGGAAAATTAAAAAGTAAGACGAGTAGGAGAAAAAAAAACATTTAAAATTGTCCAATTTACCTGCGGTGGTAGCAAAGGTAATCTGATATAAGCAAGTAGTTTTCCAAGTTCCCTGCATCTTGATGGCATGTCATATTTCACCCACAGCATCAAGGCATGGAATATTGTCTCTTCATCCGGAACATTTACGTCATCACTTACAATAAGTTTAAGGATGTCATCTGCAGGAAGTAGTAGAAACTCCTGATTTTTGATCACCTCCATAATGTGTTCCTGGAGAGGGAAAATCAAAATGTTTTCTCAGAAATCACAGTTTATCTCAAGCTCTAGTCATTGTTCAGTCTTTTTAATATGCACACAAATTCAGAACATCCCATCTGAAATTACCATCCATTATTTCTTAATGTTTGCAGTAAATGCAGAACCTCTGAAAATTCACACCATAATTTGGTAACTTGTGCCTCTGGTGTTTTCCTCATGCTCAATAAAGACTTACTGAGTCTTTGTTCAATGAGTCTGTCTGTCATTGCACTTTTAATATGGCAGTTAATGTTCGTTAGATACAGACGGAAAACAAGTGGAACTGGAGAAAGCACAGCAGCTGAAGCAGCAGAGGAGGAGGGGAGTTAATGTTCAGGTCAGAAATTTTCATCAGGACTGAGGGAGGGGAAGGTCACTGTGAAATAAATACAAGGAAGGGTGAGGCTGAGGGAAAGGTGGGATGATGATAGATGGATGCAGGTTGGAGGTAGCTGTGATTGGTCAGTGGGGAGGGTGGAGGGGATAGGTGGGAATGAAGATGTTCAGGTAGGGTCAGGTTAAGGGGGCATGGAGCAGAGGGAGGGCAAACCTGGGATGAGATGGGGTGGGGAGGTTTCGAAGCTGGTGAATTTTATGTTAAGGTCGAATGGTTGTAAACTCCTGAGGCAGAAGATGAGGTGTTCTTCCTTCAGTTTGCATGTGGCCTTATGTTGACAATGGAGGAGGCCCAGGATGGGCATGTCTTCTGGGGAGTTGAAATGGATGGAGGGTGGGGTTAATTAGAGCGTATGGACCATAAATGTTCCCTGAACCATTCTGCGAGTTTGTGTGTTTGGTCTCTTCCGTATAGAGGAGACCACATCAGAAGCACCAGATGCTATAAATCAGGTTAGAGGAAATGAATGTGAATCTTTGCCAGACTTGGAATGATACCTTTGGGACCTTGGGTGGAGGTAAAAGGGTAGGTGTGGCTGCTGGGGAAGGTTCTGGGTGTGGATGAGGAGTTGGTGGCTAGTGTGGACTTAACGAGGGAGTTATGGGTGGAACACTCCCTGCGAAAAGCAGATGGGGTGGGGAGGGAAATATCATTTTGGTAGTGGGGTCAGACTGCAGGCGGCGGAAGTGGCAGAGGATGATGTATTGGACTTGGAGATCGGTGGAGTGGAATGTGAGGACCAAGGGGACTCTACTCTTCTTGTGGCTGGAGGTGTTTTGTTTGAGGGCAGAGGTGAGGGAAATGGAGGGTATTGTTGATTACAGTGGAGGGGAAATTGCGGTCCTTGAAGTAGAAGGATGTCTGGGATGTCCTAGAGTGGAATTGCTCTTCCTGGGAGTAGATATGGTGGAGATGGAGGAATTGGGAGTACAGGATTAGAAGTACGGTTGGGAGGAGTGGGGGGAGGTGTACTCGAGGTGGCTGTGGGAGTCGCTGTGTTTGTAATGTATGTAATACATGAGTTGGTTTCCAGAAATGAAGACGAAGGGTTCCAGGACAGTAATAGACATGTTAGAGATGGTCCAGATGATTTTGAAGTCAGGGTGGAAGGTGTAGGTGAAGTGGATGAACTGTTTGAGCTCCTCATAGGAGCACAAGGCAGCGGCAATACAGCCACTGATGTAGCAGAGAAAAAGGTGGAGGATGGGGCCAGTGTGGCTGCAGAAGAGGGACTGTTCCAGGTACCCTACAAAGAGGCAGGCAAAGCTCAGATCCATGCGGGTACCCATGGCCGCCCCTCTGGCTTGTAGGAGTGGGAGGATTGAAAGGAGAAGTTGTTAAGGGTGAGGATCAGTTCCACCAAGTGGATGAGAATGTCAGTGGGGGGGATTTGATGGGTCTACAGGAGAGGAAATGACAGAGGGACTCATGGGGGTTACAGATAGAGAGATGGAATGTCCATGGTCAGGATGAGGTGTTGGGGGCAGGGGTAATGAAAAGCATGGAGAAGATGGATGGCATTGGTGTGTTGAATATAGATAGGGAATTCCTGGACCAAAGGGGACAGGACAGAGTCAACTTATGAGGAGATGAGTTCAATGGGGCAGAAGCAGATCAAACAGAACCCTTTCCCTTTATGTTAGCTTATTGGAAATATCAAATACCCTCTTTTCATGGACCTAACTTTGTCAGGATGTTAGAGTATGCAAGTAGATAAAACCAAAGCTACTTTATGTATATTGCTAATCTTAGCAAGGCAGTATAGACTAGAATTGTTATTTGATATATTTTGTGCATTTTACAACATTAACAATTTAAGAAAGAAGTCAGACATTAAAACTGCTCCTGTAATTGAGCCAGTGAATATACAAAATACTGTTAAAAATTGCTAAGTAAAACCACTGGTGTACATAATAATACATTTTTGAAGTCTCATTTCCTGGTTAACAGCTTATAGAAAATCAGGAGAACCGAGTTGTAAAATAAATGATTCATTTACTTCTAATTCTCTTGATATCAGTTAGAGATCTAAGTCTTAATTTTGATAGATCCCTTTTTGGAAGCTGGGGTATGCTGTTCAGAATTTGCATTATAATCAAAACCAGAGTGCAATAGTCCAGTCTGGCATTGCAGCATAGCAGTATAGTGTCACCTCAGAATGATAAAATGTCGGTGCAGATTTGACTGTGTGGAATTTCAAAGAGAAGAAAATATTGAACTGCTGAAATGTTCATCTTTGCCGTTACTACAGCTGACTTTGCATAAGCATGAGTTCACCAAAAACCATTGCTACCAACATTCTGACTCTCACTAAATCTTGTTCACTCCTCACTCATCTTGACCTACAAGAATGAATGTTAGAATTCTCACCTTTGGTGATTACGTCTTCATCAGCCAACTTCCTAAGCTCTGGGCCTGCCTCCCTGCCCCTCCTCTTTAATGTATCTCTCTTTCCTACTTTAAAGTGCTCCTTCGAACTTAACTTTTTTGACCAAGCTATTGGTCAGTTAACCTAATATCTCCTCAGACAGCTCAGGAATTTGTTTGAAATGTTGCCCGTGAAGCACCCTGGGATGTTTTACTTCATCAAATGTGCTATAAAAATGCAAGTTGCTGTTATTTGAATGTTTCCTGACTTAGGAAATATATCTTTCTTTTATGCAAAAATTAATTTTGCTGCATTATTCAGAACATCCCTCCAAATGTTGAGCTCTTGTGAAACACACATAGTTCAAATTAATTAATTTTCTTGATATTGGCAGAACTCAGAGACATAAATCAATAAAACAGCAGCATCTATAATACATCACAAAATATAAAATTTCATTCCAAGTCATTCCTCACCACCTCCATCCTTCCCTATTTGATTTCTTCTCAGCAGTCACTTGTGATTGCCTTTCTAGCAGTACTTGCCAATTGTAGGATTCCAGCTCCTCCACAGAATACATAATTTCTGTTTACGAAGTTCTCTCTGCAAAGGTTGAAGAGTTCTTGCTTTATCTCGCTTCGTGAGTATTACTCGGTAGAATAAAAGTCTATTTATTTACTGTTTCAAAATGAGTTTCCCCTGGAGTATTTTATCAACAGCATTTTTCTGTTTCTCTTATGCTGAGCAATGCTTTATGTTTGGAGAATATATTCTTTGCCATTGCTACTCTAGCTCTGATTTATTTCCAACAGTAATCACCTATTGATATGATGGTCCCTCGGTACTTAAACTGAAATGGCTGCTTCAGCTTTGACCATTTATCCTGATCTCTACTTTCCCACTGTTATTTTTTCCAATATTCATAAATTTGTTTTTTCACATTTTTCATTTCAAATGCTTTCACTACTTCATTCCTTCTGTCAATTAATACCAGCAAGTCCTCTGCTGCACAAACCACTATTACCTTGGCATGTACACATTTCACTACCTTTAACAATTGCCAACTTTCAAAACTTTGTTGACTGCTTCTTCCATCATGCCTTCCTCATGGGCATTAAATCACAATGGTACAGGCAACCTTGATTGACCCTATTCCAGGTTACAGCAAGTTTATTTTTATCAACAACTGCCCTGATAATAGCAATCTATCCAACATACAGAGCTACAATCTCTTATCTCTCCAATCAACTCTGATTGCTTCTAGCATTTCCAACAGCTTCTTGTCAATTTCCCCAGTCAAAACCTTTATCTTTGTCCAGAAGGCAGATGCACACTTCTTGCTAACATTTTAGACATTTTAACAAAACTTTTCAGACAAATTATGATTCATGCCTGAGGCAGGTGATACTTGAACCCAAACCTTCTAACCCAGAGGTAGAGATGCTAACACTGAGTGACAAGAGCTTTTTTTACAGTTTCTACTGCAGAAATGTATTTCTGACATATAGATATTTTTAGTTATCCTGTTCCGATGTGTTATGACACATCTTTAGAGCAGGTTGGCCTTGAACTTACTGGCCCAGAGGGAGCAACACTATCACTGCACCACAAGATCCCTCCTTGCTAATATTCTATACTTCATTCATTTTTGCACATTTATTTCTCTCTGATCTAACTCCGCCACAGAGTCACAATTTTTTTCCACAGTCTCACTTGCATCAATCAACAGTCTGCCTGTCTAGAACGTGTCCAGTGTTGACTGCTCTTCAATTTTATTTAAAGAAGGCTCCAATCATGAAATTAACTGGGCCACTTACAAACAATCTCAGCCACAGGTCAGTGAGTTTTTTAGTTAATACACAGGAGAAGAAATATTAATGCAGCACACATAAACACAGATTATAAATAAAAGGAGAGTACAAAAAGATTAAACTAAAAGAAATTGATACATGGATCACTCGGTGAACTGTTTGTGAACAGTGAATAGTTTAACATTGGCTATTGCAGGGGAGATTACCAGAATTTTGACAGTGAGAGTTGTACATTCAATTGTACAATCCCTAGTTTTGCAGATTATTTGACATTCTTAAGTTCTGACTCCTTTTAACCGTGATTTAAATTCACTGGGGTGGCATGGTGGCACAGTGGATCACAGCACCAAAGACCCAGATTTGATTCCACCCTCAGACGAATATCTCTCTGTAGTTTGTACATTCTCCCCAGGTCTGTATGAGTTTCCTTCCACAGTCCAACCTGTGCAGGCTAGGTGGATTAGCCATGGGGAATATGGAGTTACAGTGGTGAGATGAGTCCATGTGGGATGCTCTTCTGAGGGTTGCAGTGAACTTGATGAGCCGAATGGCTTGCTTCCATGCTGTGGGGAGTTTATGACTCTATGAATATTCATCGTGAGAAAGAATCCTTTTGTCATCATATTTCATGGATTTTTATAAGTGGCTTCCATTTTAAGTGCTGGTAACAACTGGTGAAAAACAAGCTGCTAAGCCTTTCAAATTCCAGGTAATTCTCACCTACCACCCCACCAATCTCCATGTACAGCGCATCATCCGCCGTCATTTCCGCTACCTCCAAACAGACCCCACCACCAAGGATATATTTCCCTCCCCTCCCCTATCAGCATTCCGTAAAGACCACTCCCTCCGTGACTCCCTCGTCAGATCCACACCCCCCACCAACCCAACCTCCACTCCCCGCACCTTCCCCTGCAACCGCAGGAGGTGCAAGACTTGCGCCCACACCTCCCCCCTCACCTCCCTCCAAGGCCCCAAAGGAAACTTCCATATCCGCCACAGATTCACCTGCACCTCCACACACATCATCTATTACATCCTCTGCACCCGATGTGGCCTCCTCTATATTGGGGAGACAGGCAGGCTACTTGCGGAGCGTTTCAGAGAACACCTCTGGGACACCCGGACCAACCAGGAGAATCGACGTTTCGGGCATGAGCCCTTCTTCAGGAATGGGGAAAGTTTGTCCCGCAGGCTAAGATAAAAGGTAGGGAGGAGGGATTGACCTCTTTCCACCTATCACATTTCCGACGCCCCTCTCCCAAGTCCCTCCTCCCTACCTTTTATCTTAGCCTGCTGGACAAACTTTCCCCATTCCTGAAGAAGGGCTTATGCCCGAAATGTCGATTCTCCTGTTCCCTGGATGCTGCCTGACCTGCTGCGCTTTTCCAGCAACACATTTCCAGTCCAGGTACTTCTAGTGGGTTTGGAAATTTTGACAGCACACCTCTGGCACTAAGCACTTAAAATCACCGTTTTCACTGCCTCAAAATTAAAGGCACTTTCCTCGAGTAGAAGGGAGTAAATCTTGTGCACTTCTCCTGAGAGCTTCCTCTGATGTTAAACAGGCCACTTTAACTGCTATGCTACCTGATGAAAAAAAAATATAAAGGTTGTTTCTACCTCTAGCTCCTCAAACATAAAAATTAAGGGAGCAAACTGCATTGTCTTCACCCTCAACTCTGAGCCAGGAGTGTCTTCATAGGACGAAGAGGGGTTCCTGCTCCTCAGGAGAAAGTGAGGACTGCAAAAGCTGGAGATCAGAGTCAAAACGTGTGGTGCTAGAAAAGCACAGGAGGTCAGGCAGCATCTGAGGATTCTTCTGCTCCCTGGATGCTGTCTGATCTGCTGTGCTTTTCCAGCACCACACTGTCCTGCTCTTCAGGTCAAGCTGTCTTAGTTCAATCTCCTTTTCCTACAGTTTTCCTGGAAGCCTATCTCTCTTCTCTTTACTCTTTCATCTTTCTCACACACACACTCATTCCTTGTCTATTTGCTGAAATTTTAATTTTCTTGGTTACAATTTTAATCTCTCCACTATCTCTCCAGCAGTTTCTCCAACCTCATTGTCCACCTTAAACCACTGGCCTCTCCTTTTAAAGTGTTGCTGTTTCAGTCTTCTGGGTGAAATTCTGATACTAAGTGCCTTAATAAATCTTTTTACATTTAAAACCTCAAAAAATTTCTTCTAGTACTGAGCAGGTATTTCTATGCTATAGCAATGCAATTTCAAGACAATCGTTTATAGCTTTTTATCTTTTAAATTTGGTTCTTCTGTTTTGGTTGTAGGTTCAAATTATGGTAAGTGATGCCATTGATTGGAATTAAACAACAAGATTTACAAGGATGTTGCCAGGGTTAGAGGATTTAAGCTATAGGGAGAGGCTGAACAGGCTGGGGCTGTTTTCCCTGGAGCATCGGAGGTTGAGGGGTGACCTTATAGAGGTTTACAAAACCATGAGGGGCATGGATAGGATAAATAAACAAAGTCTTTTCCCTGCGGTGGGGGAGTCCAGAACTAGAGGGCATAGGTTTAGGGTGAGAGGGGAAAGATATAAAAGAGACCTAAGGGGCAACGTTTTCACACAGGGTGGTGTGTGTATGGAATGAGCTGCCAGAGGAAGTGGTGCAGGCTGGTACAATTGCAACTTTTAAAAGGCATTTGGATGGGTATATGAATAGGAAGGGTTTGGAGGGATATGTGCTGGGTGTTGGCAGGTGGGACTAGATTGGGTTGGGATATCTGGTCGGCATGGATGAGTAGGACCGAAGGGTCTGTTTCCATGCTGTATTTCTCTATGACACTAAGTGACATACCTCTTTCATTGCTGATGGAGGCACAATGGACTGAATGGCCTCCCCATGCACCATATCTGTTCTCGATGAGAGTCCCCAAAATGTGAAACTCCTAGGTGAGGAAGGATGAACTGGCTCCCTTTCATTACTTAGCCACCCTCTCAGTGACTTTGAAAAGGACCTCTTTGCTTGTAGCTACCTTTCTGCCAGACTCAAATGAACTCATGTGTGAGTGAGTTTAGCCAGGATTCTTTCATGCATACACACAAAAAGAAATACTAACCACAGCACACAAATGCACAGATTGTAAGTAAGAGGTGAGTCCAAAAAGAAATAATGAATAAGGCATTTGTTATGCTTGTCTTCATTGGTCAGTGCACTGAGTATAGAAGTTGGAAAGTCATTTTGCGGGTCTTTCGGACATTGGTTAGGCCACTTTTGGAATATTGTATGCAATTCTGGTCTCCCTGCTTTTGGAAGGATGTTGTGAAACTTGAGGGGGTTCAGAAAAGATTGACAAAGCTGTTGCTAGGGTTAGGGGTTTGAGCTACAGGGAGAGGCTGAGTAGACTGGGGCTATTTTCCCTGGACCGTCGGAGGCTGAGGGGAAACTTTGTCGAAGTTTATAAAATCACGTGGGTCATGGATAGGTTAAATAGATAAGGGCTTTTCCCTGGGGTGGGCAAGTCTAAAACCAAAGGGTACAGGCTAAAGGTGAGAAGAGAAAGATTTAAAAGGGATCTAACTTTCTCACACTGGGGGGGTTGGGGAGGTGCGTGTATGGAATGAGCTGCTTAGAGAGAGTGGAGGAGGCTGGTACAATTACAACATTTAAAAGGCATCTGGACGGGTATATGAATAGGAAGGGTTTAGAGGGATATGGTCTAAATGCTGACAAATGGAACTCAATTTATTTAGGATATCTGGTTGGCATGGATGAGTTGGATCGAAGGGTATTTTTCTGTGCTGTACATCTCTATGACTCTATGTTACATCCTTTAGTTCCCACACAGATGTTTTACTAGCACACCCCTGAATTTTCAGCTGTAGGTATTTTATCTCTGTCGCAGTCCTCTTTTTTTAAAAACAATAAATTTGAATTAAGGGCTTAAAACCCCTCGAGTATTTTGGAGTTCTATCCCATTGTCATGATGATAGTATCCTTTGGTTTTATGTACATGCAATGTGTGCAATTTATTTACAATGGAACATCTTTGTGAATGGCCTATGTGTTTCCTTCCAGATGTATACATGGAAGAAAAAAAATTTACCACCAATATTTTTACAGCCTCTTATTTACTCTTCAAATATAGTCAATATATGAGTGCTATTCAAAATTCCTATCTTTGATGACTAATACTTCACAGTGTTTCTCAGTATCTGGTTCCACTTTGGAATATATACTCCTAGGAGCAGAATTGTTGAAGGACTTTCTAAAATAAATCAATAAACGCTGCAGTTTGCTTTGGAAAGCCTTTCCTGTCCTTTGCATATAATGTCACAGGGTGTGACATTTACACTTGAACAAATTAAAATATAGCAAATACTTGCCAATATCCTTTCAATTAAATTTTAGGTGAATATTAACTAGGGGTAATGTTTGGCTTAGGTTTAAAAGACTGAATTTTTTTACTGGCTGTGAGGTGGTATCACACCGTTAGGCGGCACATTATTTATTAACTGATCTGCAAAGAATTAAATTATGAAATTAGAAACAAGTGACCTTTGAGGGACAAATTTACTTTGAGCAAAATTGCTTCTGATTGTCAGGTTGTTTATCAGTTCTCAAATATCAATGAATGTACCTCAATAATTTCCCGAAGGTGATTGTAAGGAGCAGCTCTCTATCTGAACAATGGAGATATTCCAAGTAGTTTTATTTTCATTTTTGAGTGAGATACATACAGAGTTATAGATCAGATTCCATTGATTGCTGCAGCCTAACTTTATTATCTCATCTGTGTCAATAACAGAAATGGACTGGTAGTAAAATAAAATACTATTATCAATTCCTGAACATTTAGTGAACTGTTGTGAATCCACTGGCAATCATATATTTACTATTTATTTTAATCTTCATATTTCATGGTAGGTAACCCAGTGATCTGGTCCAGAGGATTTTTATGAATCTACAGAACATTGCCATTTCATATGGTATCAAGTTTCCCTTGCGAACCCCTTTTCATTAGATAGTTGCACCACTTTCCAAAATGTTGCATGACTTGATTCCACTCACCTATTTCCTTGGGAAGATTTAAATCCTTCCCTGACTATGAAACAATGTTGGTTAAGAGCATTTTAATTCCTTTGATGAGACTTTGGGTAAAGTGGGTCACTGTTACTTTCCTGGAATTGGCTATATCTAATGTAACCTTGACAAACTGTAGATTACGAATTCTGTTGATTGTCTTTCACTGCCAATGGCTCTGCTTCCTTGGTTAGCTGTGTAAATATGACACCGGTACCCTGATTGGAATGTTTGAAGTCATGTTCCTCACTCAGTTTAGTATGATAGACTGCAAAGCTAATGTAGTAACTGTCCCTGAATTTATATATTTATGACTTTCTAGTGAGTCATCAAGATATGTTATCTGACATATTTATTTATGATATCATTTAGTTGGTTTTTTTTCTGAACTTTCTGAAAAGAATACTTTGCAAAGCAGACTATGTTGGTGACAGCAGGAAAAAGAAATCATATCATTTGCAAAGTTTAACTCACTGCTTGACTTGAGTCACTAAACTTACACACTCCAGTGCCAACATTTTGTGCATTTTAAAACTTTCGTTAATAATTTTTGTAACTTTGCTTAGGTAAACATTGTTTCTAATAAACTAAATCTTCATTGTTATCTAAAGAAAACTTCATGACTTGTATCTATATAATTGGAAATCTCACCTCCCTCTTTAAATGCAAATTTTGTGTAGGATTAGGATGAAGAAAGGTGAACTGATTCCTTTCCTTATTTGATTGTAACATGTGTAATATATTGTGTAGATTTCAAAATAGAATCAGCTGTGGACTTTCTTCTGATAATATCCTTAGGTTTTGTGTACACGCAATATGTGCACTTTATTTACAATGGAACGTCTTTGTGAATGGTCTATGTATTTCCTTCCGGATGTACATGGAAGAGAAAATTTTACCTCCAATAGTTTTTACACCCTCTTATTTACTCTTCAAATTCAGTCAATATCTGAGTGCTACTCAAATGTAATGTAATGTTGAAGCCACCATCTGTAATATTGTAAAGACAATTTGTTTTTTTGGACTGTGGATTTAAAAGTGGGAAAATATACTGCTTTTAACTAAGATACTGTAAAGGTTGTTGTTGCCAATTTTTTAAAAAAGCAGGTTGCCGGAACTCATTGTTTGTTAAATCTCCAATGTTGACTTATTCATGTTTTGGGAGACAAGGCGAGACAGTTCAATTCAATGTGGCTGTACTGGGGCAGTTTTGTTCAGTCCCACACATTTAATTGGTATAATTGGTGGCCAAAACAGAAATGGCAGATGGAATATCATGTGGAAAAAATGTACAGAGGAGCCTTGATTATCTGAAAGTTGATTATCTGAATTTCAGATTATCCGACCGTGATCGCAAGGTTCCAATGCTTGGGTAAACTGCTAGCCGGCATTCAATTATGCGAACATTTAATTATCTGAACAAAATACTCCTCGCCCGTGTCATTTGGATATTCGAGGATTCTTCTGTAAACCTGTTTACTTTAGCAGAATAGGTAGAAAAGCAGTATATAATTTAAATGGATTTAAATTGCAGAACTTTGAGGTACAAAGGAATGTAGGTATGTGAATACATGAATCTGGTATATGAAGGTACAGCAAATGATTAGGAAAGCAAATGAAATATTGATCTAATCTGGAGTACTGTGTACAGTTTTTGGTTTTCTCTTTATGGAAGCTTGTGGAGGGATGTTCAGAAAAAGTTGTCTTGACTGATACTTGGGATGGGGTGGTTACCTTTCATGCAAGGTTTTAGACTGTTCTGCCCTTATCCTTTTGCTTTTAAAATGTTGAAAGATGATGTTCTTGAACCAGATAAAACTCTGAGTAATCTTGACAGAGTGGATGCTGAAAAGAGGGTTCCCTTTTTAGAACCAGGAACAGAGTTTAAAATTAAAGTGTCATGCATTTAAGATTGAAATGAGGAGAAATTTCTTCTCTCAGAGTGTCATGTATTCTCAGGGAGTGATAGAGATGGGGTCATTAACTACTTTCAAGCCAGAACTAGAAAGGTTCTTGACAAACTAGGGAATAGGTGGGAATGTATATTCAACGCTGCAGTCCGATCAGCCATGAAATGATTAAATAATAAAGCATGCTAGCAGGGTTGCACAGCTTATTCCTGCTCCTAATTCATGTGTTTACATGTTTGAATTCTCAAAATAGTAAAATGAATTGGCTCATTATGCATTCTTCGCTGAGAGCCCAGAAATCTATTACTCTGTTCAAATATCTAAGCCCCATTGAACAATGTTCTTTAGTGACAGTTCTAGTTGTCTGATCTCTGTTGTCAAGTGCAGAAATTGTATTTACACTAAGTTAAGAGGTTTCATGCGCTTTCAAATTTTTGTTATTGATAATTTAAAGGGGTGGAATGATTAATGGTTTTATTACCATGGAGTAAAAGGACATTTATTAGTATTGTGGAAAATAAAAAAAATTATAAAGCCTCTTTTGACACACCAAATTGCCATTATAAGATTAATTTATTCTGTATAATGGGTAAATGGTCATGGAAGTGGCACAGTTTGACATAGGCGGTATGAGGAGCAGTGGTTGTGGTTGAAGGTATAATAGGCATGGGGAGGAGTTTTGAGTGCATCTTTCAGAATATTTCATCTTGCATACTGTGGTCCATGACACCTCTGAAGTGCTCTGGGCCACCACTCCACAATGGAGTTAGCAGGTCATGAGATCTGGATGTGGTTTCAGCAGCTTTCATACTTAAATAGCATACCTAAAAATCAGAAAAGGCTGAAAATGGGATCAGGAATCTCAGAATTGGGAGTGGCCTGACAATTTTTAACCGTCTTTAGACTCGTCCTGACTTAGTAAAAATCCAGGCCTTTATGGTCACCTCATAAAATATATTAATCTAGCCAGAGGAGCTGCATTATAGATTCACTGGATCGAACATGCGGCTAATAGGGTTACATTATGAGGATCGTTTTCATGAGATTTGTCTTCCTTCTAGTAGCAAATACTAAGCAATGTTTTAATTGAAGTGTTTAAGATGATTAAAGCATTTGAGGAGAGGAAATGGGAGGGATGCTGATGGTGGGTGATGTGCAATCCCAAACAAAGATGTACAACCATAAAATCACAGCAAATCCATTTAGAAATGGGAATGAAAGTGAGGACGTCACTTTACCAAAAAGCTTTTGAGACTGTGCTCAACTCTAACTTTTAAAACTGAGATTATTTTTTGTTAAATAAGTGTGCCAAGAGTAAAGGAATTAGGAGAAATTAAGAGGGAATTAAGACTTAGAGTGTGGGTGGAGGTGAGAAACATGAAGAAGTCTTATACTGGTGTCTGTTTCTATCTCCACAATGCTGATAAAAATTCAGATTGCACTCTCTGTGCTTGTTTCAGATTTCCAGCATCCACACTATTTTGCTTTTATTAGATGGAGGTGATGTACAGATCAGCAATTAACTAATTAAATAGTTGAATATGCTTAAGGACAGGAATAGACTCGCCCTGTTCTACCTCACTTCCCGTCTGCCAGATGGTGCTACAGGACTGAGCACACCTGAAAAGGAATTGGATAAGATAATTGAAAGCTGTCATGTGGGGTATTGGAGAACCTTCAAATGGTGTGGTGAAGTGGAAAGAGTCTTGTGCACCAATCCTTACCTTTCGGAGTTTTGACCTCCCTGAATTTCACAGAACTAGTGATTTTCTGGACAATGTTGGACATTCTGAAGGTGAACAATTGTTGAGCTGCTCTCATGCTACTGAATCAATAGCAACTGATACAATGTACCACTGACAAAGAACTGGAAACAAGTTCTCTAACTGTCTCATGGTGCTGGAAAGTCAGATGTGGAGATTAAGAAAACAAATCTTATTCACATGTAACACTTTCAACATAAACCACTTGTGTGGCACATAGAGTCTAACAAAATTCACAGTGTTTATCTGCACCATCTAAAATCCAACATAATCATATTGCACTCAATCATGTTTGCTCTGCAACACCACATTTTTGGGTATTCTCTTATCTGGTCTGTTTTTTATTCCCACCAATTCTTCTCTTTCATACTTTCATAGGACTAATTAGCTCAAGAGCCAGCTTCTATATTATCCTATATTATTCCATATTATCTTCATGTGGGTGCACTGGTTACAAAGGCCCAACAATGTCTCTTCTTCCTCAGGCAGCTGAGAAAATTTGGCATGACAGCAAATACCCTTGCCAAGTTTTATAGGTGCGCCATCGAGAGCATTCTGTCTGGATGTATCACTACCTGGTACGGCAACTGTTCCCTTCAAGATCGGAGACGGTTATAGAGAGTGGTGAACTCGGCCCGGACAATCACAAAGGCCAACCTCCCATCTATAGAATCCATTTACCAGGCCGGCTATCAAGGAAAGGCCGCTAGCATTCTCAAAGATCCATCCCACCCTGGCAAGGCTTTTCTATAACCTCTACCATCGGGGAGAAGGTACAGAAGCCTGAAGACACGTACCAGCCAGTTTCGAAACAGTTACTACTCTACTGTTGTTAGACTCACAAACTCTGAGCATTCATCTGCATCTGTGTTTTTGTTTTGCTGCTAATTACCTATTATTTACTTATCTATGCTATTTAACTATGTGATCTGCGTGTATTGTTCGCAAAGACAAAGCTTTTCACTGTGCCTCAGTACACGTGACAATAAATTCAATTCAATTCAATCCAATCCATTTATCAGGTAAAATTTCAACACATCTTTTTAAGGATTTATGGAAGGTTTTTGTAAATTATAGCATGATACACAATGTGTCGCTCACATCATTTACTATGAATTCAATATAGAGTCCTTGAATGGTACTACAGACTGCGTAAATCGTGAAGTGAAAATATTGCATTAATATTACAAAGTTACACGATATTTAAAAACAAATGCTAGCAGACAAACATATCACAGTGTAACATGATGCTGTTGGCTCTTCTGTTGGCATGGTGGGAAGTGAGCACTGCATTCGCTGGAGAACTGGGAGAAAGTGAGCACTGCAGTTGCTGGATAGTGTTCCAGCATGCCCATCAGAAAATATTGGGATACATCTATCATGATTCGGCTTCTCGTGGGAATGTTTCCAATACAAGCATGGATCAGGAGATTTGGTGCACTGACTGACCTCCGTGATTGGTTTGTAATTAGAGTTCCTCACCAGTGAGACTTGCTGCCAGTAGCAGTTTCTTGAAGATATTTATTCACAGAAAATTATTCATTGCCTTCTGGATGATGATGGGAATTTGGATCTGGTTTGTACTACAGGTCCATTCCTACTTGGGGCTCAAAGTGTCATGGAGGTGAAAGTGAGGACTGCAGATGCTAGAGATCAGAGTTGAAAATGTGTTGCTGGAAAAGCGCAGCAGGTCAGGCAGCATCCAAGGAACAGGAGAATTGACATTTCGGGCACAAGCCCGAAATGTCGGGCACAATTCCTGAAGAAGGGCTTGTGCCCGAAACGTCGATTCTCCTGTTCCTTGGATGCTGCCTGACCTGCTGCGCTTTTCCAGCAACACATTTTCAACTCAAAGTGTCATGGACTCAACCCAATTTACATTAAGTACTACACTGTCATCACATGAGAAAACCATTATAGGATTAAACACAGAGGCACAGCAGGGATGGAGGCCATTTGGTCCTCAGTGTCTATGTTGGCATTTTGAAAGACTTTCCAATTAATCACATACTTTATTGCTCTGTTCTCATAACCCCACAAACAGCCATGTGATGATGACTAGATAATTGGTTTTAGTAATATTGCTTGAAGTTTAAGTATTAGCCAGAACACATGCTCTTTGAGAAGTGTAGTAAGATCTTGCATATTTATCAGAAAAGGAAGACGCATATTCAGTTAAATGTCCCATCTCAATGACAGCACTTCCAGCAGTGCAGAAATCAACATTATTGTCAACACATTTGTTTAGAAGTAATAATTATTGATTTTAACTGAATTTAGTTGAATTTATTGTCACATGTACCGAGGCACAATGAAAAGCTTTGTCTTGCAAGTAATACAGGCAGATCACAGAGTTAAGTAGCATAGGTAAGTAAATAATAGGTAAACAGCAGCAAATACAAAAACACAGGTACAGGCGAATGTTAAAAGTTTGAGAGTCCAGTCAGTATTCTAACAACAGTAGGGTAGAAACTGCTTCTGTCTTCAGGCTTCTGTACCTTCTCCCTGATGGTAAGAGTTGTAGAAAAACATTGCCAGGATGGAATGGATCTTTGAGAATGCTGGCGGCCTTTCCTTAACAGCGGGCCTGGTAGATGGATTCTATAGATGGGAGATTGACCTTTGTGATTGCCCGTGCTGAGTTCACCACTCTCTGTAACTGTCTCCGATCTTGAATGGTACAGTTGCTATACAAAGTAGTGATACATCCAGACATCGCTTATTAATTAATATCTCTTCATGACTGGAGAAGTTCCATTTAAGTTAACATTGTCAAAATTTCAGTTGGAATAGTGCAAGCCAATGGTATTCAACATTCCCAGTGAGTAGCTGTTCCACATTCAATGCCACCAGTTCCACAGTCTCTAAGGGAGCCCTGGAAAAACACTGCTTACAAAAAAGAGATACAAGCATATTTCTATAGTTGAGGGATATCAGTTAGAGTGGAAAAACACAGGTTGTCCTTACAGAAGATTGAGATGATCGAAAGATAATCAAAATTGTGAGGGGTCTAGGCAGAGTAGACAAAGATCAAGTATTCTTATCGGCAAAAGTTTGAGATCTAAAGGTCTTTGAATTCAGGTGATTTGCAAACAAACCAAAGGCAACACATGGAAACAAAAAACTATTTTATAAAGCGAGTGGTTATGATCTGAAGTGCATTGACTGTGAGTGTGGTGGAGCCAGATTGGGGCATAAGTTTCAAGAGGGAATTGGATAAGCACCTGAAGGAAAAATAATTCACGATTTCAGGGAGAGAGTGGGGAGGTAGGAAAGATGAGCTAAATTGTTCTTGCGGACAGCCAGGTAAGCTTGTTAGGCTAAATGACCTCCTTCTGTATTTTCGTTTCTTGGCTGGACCAGTTGTACAGTCATCTCAATTATATAATGACATTGTTCCCAAAGTCTTACTTGTTGCTAATAGCAATACTTTCATAGAATGGCTATATAAGAAGTGTCAGGTGTAGCCTTGTCAGGTGTTGAAACATGCAATTTCAGCCTAACAGCAGGTTCACACAGAAGTTGACTTCTGCACTGCTAGAGGTGCTGTCATTGAGACGGGACATTTAACTGAATATGCGTCTTCCTTCTCTGATAAATATGCAAGATCTTATTACACTTCTCAAAGAGCATGTATTCTCGCTAATATTTAAACTTCAAGCAATATTACTAAAACCAATTATCTAGTCATCATCGCATGACTGTTTGTGGGGTTTTGTAACGTGAAAATCATTTGCTCTGCTTCTCTGCATGACAGTAGTGATTATGAATTTAAATTAATTCATTGGTTACAAATCACTTGTACATGAGCTGAAATCGTGAAAGATGTTACACAAATCTAATTTCCTACTTTCAACTGTCGATTCGTGTATACCAATAGAAATTCTATGTTAGTAACTGAAGGAAAACGTATTAACAAATTCGTAGTGAAAAACTGTTGACACCTGTGAATTCTTAATAATAACTTGCTTTGAAAAAATGCACTTATGAATAATTTAAGCAAAATAGAACTAAAATTTATGAATTGATAGACAATCCTAATGTATTCAGTAATTTCTGTATGAGATAATGAAAAATGAATGACCAATTAGCAAAATATAAAATTAAGAGTAGCTTCTGGTTGATTGTGCTCAGACTGAAGAGAAAATCAAACTTGGTGATTAATTTAGGTTAATGCTACAAAATACGGTAGTGTCATGATTTTACAATTAGTTCCAATTGCTGTCTGTCGTGAAATTCAGGTCAGGATGTTGACATGGGTCTTCGAAATTATGAATAATTTTGATTTGGTAAATAGGGAGAACTTGTTGCCACCAGGAGGATTGCTAGAAACCAAAGGACACAGATTTAATTTAATTACCAAAATGACTGGATGCGAAATAAGGTGTTTTTTTGATACAAGTCATGGTCTGGCATGCAATGCTAAAAAGAGAAGTAAAAACTGATTCAGTTGTTACACTCAGCAGGAGAGTGGATAGACACTCAATAGGAAGCAAATTGCAGTTGAGAAAGAAAAGGGGAGAGGATAGAACTCATTGGGTAATTTTCTCAATATCCAGCACAAACATGGTGGGTTGAATGGCCTTATCTGCAGTGTGAATCCATGAGAATAGCACATGACATATTTGACTTGATGGCTATTTGTAGTTAAGAACAGAAACAGAAAGGTTCACAGCAGGTTAGGGTTAGCTGACAGCAAGAACTAACTGGGATTTTGAAAACAATTTCTGAACATGACTCTGAATCAGATCATGGCCCTGACTCAGACCAGAAATAAGAAGTTCTGCGCTCGCTTTGAGCAGAAGGTCAATGAAACAATGTCACCTCTCCTGAAAGCCTTGGATGCACCTGTACTCACTGTCACTGCCACAGACACTAGATCGGCCTTCTTGAGGGTGAACCCACGGAAAGCAATTGAGCTGGATGGACTCCCAAGCTGTGCATTTAGATTCTGTGTGGACCAGCTGGCAGGAATATTTGCTGACATCTTTAACCTTTCCTTACTGCAATCTGAAGTCCCCATCTGCTTCAAGAAGACCACCATCATCCCTGTGCCAAAGAAAAATCATGCTGCATGCCTCAATGACTACTGCCTAGTGGCTCTGACTTCCATAATTAGGAGGTCTCTTAGCTCAAATCAACTCCAGCCTTCCAAATTGCTTTGATCCATTGTAAGTCACCTACCAGCACAACAAGTCCATAGTGGACACCATCGCCCTGGCCCTACATTCATCCCTAGAACATATGAATAACAAGGATACCTATGTCAGGCTCCTGCTTATTAACTAAAACTCTGTCTTCAACACCATAATTCCAAATAATCTCATCTTTAAACTCAGAGACCTAGATCTCAGCCTCCCCCTCTGTAAATGGATCCTCAACTTTCTGACCCTTAGACCACAATCAGTAAGAATAGGTGACAGCACTTCTCCGCTATAATTCCCAACACCAGTCCCCCCCAAGGGTGTATACACAATCCCCTACTATGTTCCTTATACACTCACACCTGCATGGCCAAATTCCACTCCACCTCCATTTACAAGTTTGCTGATGACACAATCATTGTCGGACTGATCTCAAACAATGATGAGACAAGATACAGGAAAGTGATTGAACGCTTAGCAGCATGATGTAATTATAACAACCCCTCCATTAATGTCAACAAAATTGAGGAGCTGTTCATTGACTTCAGGAAGTGGGGTGGAGGGCACGCCCCTGCCTGTATCAATGGTGCTGAAGTGGAGATGGTTGAGAGCGTCAAGTTTCTGGAAGTGATGATCACCAACAATCTGTTTTGGTTCATCCACATTGATACAATGGTCAAGAAAACACAACAACATCTCTACTTCTTCACGAGGTTAAGGAAATTTGGCATGTCCACAAGGACTCTTATAGATTTTTATAGATGCACCATAGAAAGCATCCAATCTGGATGCATCACAGCATGGTGGGACAACTGCTGTTCCTAAGACTGAAAGAAACTACAGGGTGTCATGAACAAAGCCCAGTCCATCATGCAAACCAGTCTTCCAACCGCTGACTCCATCTAATCTTCTCACTGCTTTGGGAAACCAACAAACATACTCAAAGACTCCTCTCACCATACTTATACTCTCTTCCATCCTTTTCTAAAGGGCATAAGATATAAAAATGTGTTTAAACATACAAATAGGTCCAAGAACGGCTTCTTTTCCACTGGAGTTATTAGACTTCTGAATGGAGCTCTCAAATTTTAAGTTTAATGTTGACCTCACTGTTTGTGCATTGTCCCTGCAGCTATAACATTGTATTTCTCACTCTGCCCGACTATCCTAATGGGTTTTATAACTGATGATTTGCATGTACTGCACACAAAATAAAACTTTTCACTGTACCTAGATACATGTGACAATAATAAAATAAAATCAAAACATATTTTAATAGGACAGCTGGCCTCATAGGATTAACTTGGAACGTCGGAACGGTTATACCCACTGATGTTTAAATGCCTGCTTCTGGGTGAAACAAGTAGGCTCTGTAAACAAGCTATAGTATGTAATAGGTGTAATGTTACTTTATAAGGTAGTTTACTCATCTTCAAAACATAAAATTAGATGCAGCAGTAGGCCATTCTGCCTGACGCCCACTCTGCCTTTCATTACAATCATGGTTGATTATCCAACTCAACAGCCTCTTCCCACTTTTCCTCACATCACCTGAACCCTCTCGCCAAGTGCTGCATCCAACATTTTCTTGGGCGGCATGGTGGCTCAGTGGTTAGCACTGCTACCTCACAGCGCCAGAGACCTGGGTTCAATTCCCGCCTCAGGCAACTGTCTGTGTGGAGTTTGCACATTCTCCCCATGTCTGTGTGGGTTTCCTCCAGGTGCTCCGGTTTCCTCAAACAGTCCAAAAATGTGCAGGTTAGGTGAATTGGCCATGCTAAATTGCCCGTAGTGTTAGGCGAAGGGGTAAATGTAGGGGAATGGGTCCAGGTGGGTTGCTCTTCGGAGGGTCGGTGTGGGCTTGTTGGACCGAAGGACCTGTTTCCACACTAAGTAATCTAATGTTACAGACAATATTTGGCCTCAACTGCTTTCTGCTGTGGTAAATTCCACAAGCTTATCACTTTCTGGGTGAAGTAATTTCTCCTTACCTGAATCTTAAGTGGTTCACCTTAAATGCACAAACTGTGAAGCTTAGTTCTGTATTCTCCTGCCATTGGGAGGATCCTTCCTATTCAGTCCTGTTAGAATCTTGTGGGTTTCAATGAGATCCCCCGTCATTCTTCTCAACTCTCACAAATATAATCCTAACTGATTCAACCTCTCCACATATGCCAGTCCTGCCATCCCAGGAATCCATCTCTAACTTATTGTATTAACTAGTACTCTACTATAACTTGCTACCTTACCACTAATTCTTGTCACTCAAGAATGTGGTGTCATTTTTGTTAAAATGTCCATGTGATCATCCTTCACCATTTGTACGACTTGGGTTCGTACTAAAAGAGGGATTGGTGACAGCTTATTACTGAAGATCTTTATATATTTTTAAGTTGCACATTTAAGAAGACCTAGCTTTATGAAATACCAGCTGCAGGCATCTCTTACAACAAGCTGCAATGACAAAGATAGGGAAGAGCAAAGTTCCAGCTGAAATGAATATTTGACAGGTGGTTGGTCTTAGCAAGCTGTGATGGCAATCTGTTTCCCACAATTTGTTTACCTCAGTCTTTTTGTTTTTGTGTAAAAATATGCTACTTACAATTAATTTATTCTGCATCAGTAAGTGGCATGTACTGTATGTGGATCTAATCATGAGCGGTATTAAAAGGTGACAAACAGCTCATACATCTCATTGGTCATCTGCAGGTTGCATTAGTCAAACATGTATATATAAAATGTGAAAGACAAAAGATGTGTGCTCCCTGAAAACATAACAAGGACACACCGTTTCTTTTTCCAGGTTTGTTTTTAATCACTTCAGAAGAACATAAGAGTAAGGTTAGGTCATTCAGTCCTCTCAATGCAATTGTGATTGATTAAACACTTCAAAGCCTTTTACCCACCTCATCCCCAGAACCCATCTACACCATTAGTCATCATAGGTTTATTAATTTCTATCTTAAACATTATCAAGGACTGAGACTTCTAAAGGTTCACAACCCTCTGAAAAATATAACAATTCTCCTCATCTTTGAACTGAGTGGCAGCTCCTTTATTTATAAATTATGCTCCCTGGCTCTAGACATGTCAATCAGGGGAAATATCTCACTTGCATCTATCCTGTCTATCCCGCTTTTTTCTAGTTTCAATGAAATCACCTCTCATTCTAATAAAGACCATTTTTCTTGGCATTTTTGATTGTGAACTGAAATGGAAAGGTAACTGTATTAAAAAACATGGAATATCACAATATTTGAAAGCCAATAATATCAAAGAATTTGTACCGTGCAGAAAGAAGTCACTCAGCCAATCAAGTCTGCACCAACCTTTGGAAGAACATCCCACACAGAGCTATCCCGATCCATCATGGTTAATCCACCAAGACTGCACATTCCTGGATACCACAGGCAACTTATCATGGTCGATCCACCTGAACTGCACATCTTTGGACTGTGGGAGGAAACCAGAGCACCTGGCACAAACCCTGGGAGAACATGAAAGCTCGACACAGCTGCAGTTTCAAGCACTAGTTGTTGGCTTGCAGAGAAGCTGGAGCCAAGGATCATGTTTCAATAGAGTTTCAGCCAGTAACAAGTAGCTGACTGGTCTGCATACTAGTGACTAGTTATCAATAACAATGTCTACTGTTAGCCAAAAGCCATGTGATTGGTTCCTTGGTAACTGAACAATTTGGGGCTGTGAACACGATAGTGAGAAGCTTTTAGATCATCGCATACGCAGGAGCTCAGATCTCCACAATTTATGTTTCAGAGTTATAGAGTAATACAGCACCAAAACAGATAACACAGAAAGAGACCCTTTGGTCAACTTGCCCATATCAATCTAGCTTCCCAAACTAAATTAGTCCCATTTGCCTTCTTTTAGTCTATATTCCTCTAAACCTTTCCTATTCATGTATCTGTCCAAATGTCTTTAAAATATTGTAACTATACCTGCATCGACCACTTTCTCTGGCAGTTCTATCCACATACAAACCAACCCCTGTCTGGAAAAAGTTGCCTCTCAGGTCCCTTTTAAATCTTTCTCCTCTCACTTTAAAATTCTGCACTCTGGTTTTGAACTCTTAATCCTAGGGAAAATGAATTTTGTTATTCACCTTATCTATGCCCTCATGATGTTATAAACCTCTAGAAGGTCACTTCTCAATCTCCTACGCTCCAGTGAAAAGGATCCCAACTTATCCAGTTGCTCCTTACAACTCAAACACTCCAGTCCTGGTACCATCCTTGTAAATCTTTTCTGCATCCTCACCAACTTAATAATATTGAGGGAGAGTTCTTATCTTAACACTATGCCACCAAACTGTCTATCTCTTTCCTGGATTCTGTATCATTGGTGTTTGATATTCAATTCACTATGGTTGCGTGATTTAGTAAATTTTGCTGTAAATGGAGTTAGAGCTCCATGACACAATGCGACATCCCAACTCCTATATTCATTGATCTCAGCAATGAAGGCAAGTGTGCTAAATACCTTCTTTACTACTCTGTATATCTGTACAATCTACTTCAAGCCTGAGGAAAACCAATTTATTTTTTTTCTTCAGTAGTTGCTGCACCTGTGACTTTTAAGTAACAAGTCAAAGGCCTTTTTAAGTCTGAACAAGTCACCGTTTGCCTCCGACAAATAAATGAAAGTATCCAGAGAAAGAAGATGAAGAAGCATTGTACGAATCAGGACAAGAATCATCTTATATTTGGTTCCCACCTCCAAATCGTTAATACACAGTGTGAGCATTTTGGATCCAACTGCCAATCCTTGTGGTACCCTATGAGGCAATGGATGCCTATGTACGAATGGTCCATTGATTGTTCCTTTCTGCTCTTTGACTGTTGCCAATCATGAATCCATGCCAGTACATTACCTCTGATCTCACATGCATAATTTTTCTAATCTGCTTCCTCCTGTAGGGATCTTTACCAAAAGCCATCTAAAAATCTAAGAATACTATGTCCATTAACTTTCCTTCATCAATTGCATGAGCAACATTTTCAAAAAGCTTCAACAATTTCATCAAACATGATTTTTCATTTCAAACTCATGCTAAATATGCTTATTTGGATCACTATCATCCAAGTGTCTATTTATCTAATCTTTTATCATTTATTCTAGCATTTCTCGACTATTCATTTAAGGCTGAACAGGTTTGTCATTCCCAGTTTTCTCTCTCGTTCAACCCTTACATAGTGCAGAGACATTATCTAGCTTTCAATCTATAGGAGTTATTCCAGAATTGAAAGAATTTTGGAAGATAGTCACCAATTAATTGATTATCTCTATAGCCACCATCTTCAACAGTCCGGAACGTAGATCATCAGGTCCTGAGGATTTATTAACTCACAGCCCCATTCATTTCTCCACTGCAGGGTCCTTACGAATGCTAATTTCCTTCAACTCTTCATTCTCCCTAGCCACTTGGATCTCTAGTTCTGGGAGATTTCTTGTATGTTCCTCAGTGAAAACAGACACAAGATAATCATTTAACTCCTCTGCTATTTCTCTGTGCCCATTATAAATTTCCCTGACTCTGCTTGTAATGAAACAATATTGGTTTTATTCACTCGTTTCCTTTTCATGCATTAGTGGAAGCTGTGACACCTGTTTTGTTTGTTTTTCTTTACTGGATTGCTTTCGGATTCTATTTGCTCTTTTCTTATCAGTTGCATGATCCTCTTTTGCTGTATTCTAGGAATCCTCCCAATGCTCAGAATTACTGCTATATCTGGTAACTTTATAGGGTGTTTCTGTTCATCTTATACAATCTGAGTTTTCTTTATTCGGAGATGCCGCTGTTGGACTGGGGTGTACAATGTTAAAAATCACACAACACAAGGTTATAGTCCAACAGGTTTAATTGGAAGCACACTAACTTTCGGAGCAACGCTCCTTCATCAGGTGAGGAAGGAGCGTCGCTCCGAAAACTATTGTGCTTCCAGTTAAACCTGTTGGACTATAGCTGAAAATGTGTTGCTGGAAAAGCGCAGCAGGTCAGGCAGCATCCAGGGAACAGGAGAATCGACGTTTCGGGCATAAGCCCTTCTTCAGGAATGAGGAAGGTTTGTCCAGCAGGCTAAGATAAAAGGTAGGGAGGAGGGACTTGGGGGAGGGGCGTCGGAAATGTGATCGGTGGAAAGAGGTCAAGGTGAGGGTGATAGGTCAGACTGGAGTGGGGGCGGAGA
>NC_057715.1:23689355-23691984 GCF_004010195.1 Chiloscyllium plagiosum
GGAAGAGATGCGGTGGAGGGCATCGTCGACCACGTCGGGGGGGAAATTGCGGTCCTTGAAGAAGGACCTGTTCCCTGGATGCTGCCTGACCTGCTGCGCTTTTCCAGCAACACATTTTCAGCTCTGATCTCCAGCATCTGCAGACCTCACTTTCTTCTGTTGGACTATAACCTGGTGTTGTGTGATTTTTAACATTGAGTTTTCTTTTTTAGTCATGCTTGACTTACATGTTTTGAGACTGCACGTTGAAGGGTTGTATAGTTATTCCAAGTTATGTAACAGTTCTTTAAAGATTGTCCATTGCCTATGTACAGTCAAGCCTTTTAATGTAATATCCTCATCCACGTCAGCTCGTTTTGCCTCATATTTCATCATTTCCCTTTTTCAAACTTAGCACACTTTCTACAGAATGAATGATCTCACTTTCAAACATAATGTTCCATTTAGTGTTACATAATATTATGAAGTAAAGTGTTGGTGAACGAATTGCAACCTCTAATATTTACTGACTGCACTTGATCACTTAAAGTGAATCTTTTCAATTATTCAGTTGGAATTTCCTGGAGAAACCTCTTTGCTCAGAAAGTGTTAGAGCTCACTGCAACATGGTGTTATCTAGCTAGGTATCACAAGTGCATTGCAGGGAAGTTAGATAAGCATACAAAGGGAAAAGGATGAAAGGATATGCTGATAGAGTTCATTAAAAAGGGGTGGAAAGAGATTCACATAGGGCATGAACACCGGCGAAAACTAAATGGCCTTTTCTGAGCTATGTACCTTTTGCAGTACTGGTTGGAGCTTCTTGAATGGATCAACAAGTAGCCAATTGGTTTACTGTATACACTGACTGTCCAAAATCCACTTGAGAAGAGGTACAGGACTAAACCATCCCCTATAGCTGATAGGAATTTGAGTGATACGAGCTAATTCTATTAGAAACGTAAGCTTTGGATAGATTGTAAGCCATGTAATCAGAAGAAAGTTGGACATAATTGTTTCAAATGTAAGTTCTTGCTCTGTCATCTCTTTGGAATTAAAATATGTTTGATTTGTTCAATAATTTTGCGATGGGAAGAATAATGTGGTAACCACTTTCACAGTAATTAATTAACCATATATGCTGTAACTTTTTCCCATGACTCTATATGAGTATACAATCAGGTTTATTATCCATTGGAATTCTCAGATTATGTACAGCTTTACAATTTCACATCTGTTCCATAACTAACATGTTTTGCTGTATGGCAAATGCATAGGAATATAAACTATTGAAATCGCAGTGGCACAAGCTCTGTTTTCTCCTCGCTTCTTGTGAAATGGAGCACAGATCACATTTCAATTCTGTGATGTTTAGTTTGACAGGGTGCATTATCTAAAATAATTATACAACTGTAAAAAAAATCACTCAAATATACTCCACTCATGAAAGTAAGTGGCAGAGGCAACACCTGAAAATAAAGTATTTCTTCCATTGCATTCACTGTCTAAATGTTTCTAACCCAAGTTGGCTTTTCCCATTATCATGCTGACAACATGCCTTTAGTCCAAACTCAGTTGAATATTCCTTGCTACATTGAAATGACACTTACTGCCTCCACATAATCTCACCTTTGTTTTTTTTTCACCATGAATCCTACTTAGTTTGCTGCACTGATGTCTATCGTGGACAAGAGTAAATGGACAAGAACTGAACCTAACGTGGCAATGATCACCAAGGGCAGAATTTAATCTCTGCTCCAAGATTGGCTTCAAATTTATTTTCAAAAAAGGACTCAAAATAAAATTCGAATGTCAGCCTACTGTCGAATCATGTCTTATTCATCTTGTGTGCAAGCATGGAATTACACACAACAGAGAGATAGGACAATCAGCTCAACTGATCTATTTAAGATTATTATAAGTTTCTTCATATCATACACCATCTGACCCTAAGAACAAACATTGGTAATGATTTGCCCATCATCCAGGCAAAAGTGAGGACTGCAGATGCTGGAAACCAGAGTTTAGATCAGAGTGGTGCTGGAAAGGCACAGCAGGTCAGGCAGCATCCAAGGAGCAGAAAAATTGACGTTTCAGGCAAAAGCCTTTCATCAGGAATAACTCTGGTTTCCAGAATCTGCAGTCCTCACTTTTGCCTAGTTCTTGCAAGGATGCGTGCCTTGAAGAAGTTCTCCTTGAAGAAGTTCTCCACAAGAATCTCAGTAAGTCTCTCTCTCTCTCACTGCAACCTCCAGGTCATCTCCTCTGCCCTGAAGCTCTTCAACCATGTCCTGAAACAGACCGCATTTGCTTCCTCAGTGCCTGCCTCTGTAACCGACTGATCCCACATGGACTCCGGACTACATTCAACCCAGCACAGTTCGGATCCAAACAGGACAACCAGTACAGACTATAGATTTGAAACCACCAGAAACAGTTCTCCTTCCGGATCCTCCGCTCCACAATTGCAGCCATGCGCTGGCACCTAACCTCTCTACAATCAGCCCTGCCTCAGCTGAGGGCCACACTCTCTCACAACTGCAAAGGACCCCCTCTGTACTATATTCTAAGAAGAATTCATACTCTCAACAAACAGTATTTCAACACCATCTCAAACATCAAAAACTGTAAGTACGACAAACTTTTATAC
>NC_057715.1:23692415-23768331 GCF_004010195.1 Chiloscyllium plagiosum
AGCACTTCCGCCCCCACCAACGCCACTCACCTGCATTGTGCTGACACCCCCCCCCCCCCGCAGATCCCACTGTCACCATCCCCACCCAAGAACCCTGAGGGGAACAACACCCCTGCTCATGACTCCATCCCCACCACCACACCGACTCCAGTTACAGGCTCCGCCCCCACTCCCAGCTCCACACCTACACCTTGCCGGGTTTTCACCATCCCCCCAGACCTTCCCCTCACTGAGGACAAACAATCAGTCCTCAGTAAAGGCCTTACCTTTATTCCCCTCCGTCCACGCATCAATGAATTTAATACACATCGTGACATTGAACACTTCTTCTGCCGCCTCTGCCTCCGAGCTTACTTTTACAATCAGGAATCCCGCCCACCTTCTGAGGTCCCCTTCACTCACCTCCAACACACTCCATCCACCAGGACACCCCGTGCTGGCCTATTACCCGCCCTCGACCTCTTCATTTCCAACAGCCGCCGAAACAGCCGCCGAAACATCAACTGCCTCAAACTGTCTATCCTCCTCCCCCACTCCAACCTCTCGCACTCTATTCCTGATGAAGGGCTTTTGCCCGAAATGTCGATTTTCCTGCTCCTCAGATGCTGCCTGACCTGCTGTGCCTTTCCAGCACCACTCTGATCTAAGCTTTGCCCATCATCCATTTATCTGACTCTCTATTAATTATATTGTCATGACTATTGGTCAGACTGCCAACATATTGTGGACATCTTGTACATGTAATTATAAAATGTGTTGATTTAAAAAGGGCTGATTGAGCCAAATATTGCCATGAATATAAATAATGTGGTTCTCAGACAGCAAGGGAGAAGGAGAAAGAGGGAGAGAGCCATGAAATGTCACACCTATGGAGGTGAAGGGAATCTCAAGCAACAATCTTATAAAGGGGTGAGGTGTGGTGGAGATGGAAAGGTAAGGCAAAAAGACTAGACTATGATCTCTTGTGAACACAAGGAGAAGTGACTGATGACTGCATGCTCAACTGCAAGTCAGCTGCTGTGGATTATGTCCCAAACTGCAGACAGCTGTCGCATTTTCCCCTTGAAAGTCACTTTAGACTCTACAAGAGTGTGCTAGTGGGATTGATTGTTTTTGTGTGTAATCGTTTGGGTTTGAACATTGGTGTTCTGTGAAGCACCGTCAAAGAATAATTCCCCAGTCTTTCCTGTATTACAACTAAAGACTATATCACACTGGGTGTTAAAAGTCAGCTCACTGACAGCCAGACAATAGGGAAACATGACAACCAAAGGATTCTTGCCAAAAGAATCTGGCATTCAGTTATGATCAAAAGGAATCAGAATGATTGAATTTTAACCAAGCTGCAAAACAAAGTATTCAGGAACCAACTGTCCAACGATCAATGACAATGTTGTAAATTTCAACTATTTGTTCTTCACAATCAATTTAGAATGGATCATGTGCGTTGCAGTGATATTTCTTCTCAAGTCAAATAATTAATGCGCTTACTATTCTAGTTCATCAAGAAAGCCTGATTAAATTGCCTCATTTTAAGACTTGAGTTCTTTTGTTTCTGGGAGAAAGGGAACGGATATTTTCTACATTAAGTTTGTTACAACTAACTGAGTTGGGAGCCAGTTATCCCTATCCAGTGGAATAACTGGATAGCTGAGGGCCCTCCAGGACTTTCGAATTGGTATAGGTTGGTCATGGAATGTATTTCCCTCGACTTCCTTACAAATATGGTGCACCAAAAACTGAATTATTCTATAAAATATGGCAGCCCTTCCTGAATTATATAGATACAGATATTTCAGCCATTTTGTCAAGGGCTTTCATCTAGTTGTGGTAGCGGTTCTGGCTGGTCCGGGGCCCTTGAGGGAGGAACCCCATATGAATACGGGTTTTATTATGACTTGATGTTAATTCGTTCTGAGCATGTGCTTCACTAGTTAATTACTATGTTATCCTTTTTTTCTCTTGAGTAATATAAGATACTTTATTATACGCTCTGGTTAGTTATAGGTTAGATTAGTAGTTAGTTGAGTTTTGTTTTCTCTTTTTTCCTTATCTTTTCTTTTTGTTTGTTAGGTTTTGGTTATTATTTATTTAATATTTAATTGTATATTAATGTTTGTATTTGTGTGTATTATTTTGTATGTTTGTAAAAACATGTTAAATTTTCAATAAAAATATCTATTAAAAAAAAAGTGTGGAATATCTCATCTGGACCCTTGCCGAATTGGAAAATTTTGCCCAGAGTCTAACTGGAACAAATTTGGACTCACGCCACACTCTGAAAGCAAAAGAACTAGATTAGGCAAATTGTCATTTTGAAACCGTTTTTATAGGGGAAAAACAATTACAAATGTCTTTCTTGAGACTGCGTTGCTGCAAAGTAGAAAAATCTGACGTCAATACCAGCATGTTCTCAGTAGAATCAAGGGAAGTTACTTTTGATGATTTCAATGTTTTGCCCCTCAAACAGATTTAACGATTAGAATTTTGCCTGAAAGTCAGACAAACCAAATTCTTAAAAAAGATAGCTAATGGTTTACAGGTGGAAATAGGAGATAATAAAATGGATAGAGTCACAGTATTTAGAGTCAAAGTCAGACCAATACAACAAGGGAACAAACCCTCCGGTCCAACTCATCCATGCAGACCAGCTATTCTGATTGAACTAGTCCCCTTTTCATGCGTTTGCCCAATTCCCTCTAAACTTTTCCGAGTACAGTCACAGAATTAAAGAGGAAGTGAGGACTGCAGATGCTGGAGATCAGAGTCAAAACTTGTGGTGCTGGAAAAGCACAGCCAGTCAGGCAGCATCCGAGGTTCAGGAGAGTCGATGTTTCGAGCATAAGTTCTTGATGAAGAGCTTCCTGATGAACAGCTTATGCTCGAAACGTCTGCTCTCCTGATTCTCTGATGCTGCCTGACTGGCTGTGCTTTTCCAATGCCACACCTTTTGACTCATAGAGTTATAGAGTTGTATAACATGGAAACAAACGCTTTGGTCCAACTTCTCCCTGCTGACCATAAATCTGTGCTCTCTAAGTTTTGGACATTCCTACCCTGGGGAAAAGACCTTGGCTAAATCTGGTCCCCGAATGACTTTACAAACCTTTGTAAGGTCACCCATCAGCCATTCATATTTAGCAACTTAAACACGCCAAGAGATTAAATTTGGAGTAGAGGAGATTAGAATTTCTGGAAAGAAATGAGAGGGGAGAGATATAGGACAGGGAGGGAAAAGCAAGGATAGGCAAGAAAAGAAGAAAAAAGCATCAGCAGGAAAAGGCGTTTGAATAAGGACAGCTCAAACCGAGGAGCAGGAAGCCAACTTTTTTATACATTCACATGATGAGGGTATGACTGGCCAGGTTAGCAATCACCCAGAGGCAAATTAAACATCAACCTCATTGCTGTGGGTCTGGAGTCACATGTTGGCCAGACAAGGTAAGGATGGCAGTTTCCTTCCTTAAAGGACATTTCTGAACCAGATGGGCTTTTCCCCTGACAATGGATTAATTGTCAGCATTAGGCTCTTAATTGCAGAATTTTTAAATTGAATTCACATTCTACCATCGTGGGATTTGAACCCCAGGTCCCCAAGACATGACCTGAGTCTCTAGATTAACAGCCCAGTGATAATACCACTCACCCATCACTTCCCCATGAATACCACTCACCCATCACTTCCCCATGAATACACAACTGACACAGACTTGAATAGAGATACCTCAGCTCTTTATTTACTTATTTGAAAGTTTGAAGAAGGTGAAAAAAGAGATTCTTTTTCATCACTTTCTAGTGAGTGGTACAGTGGCCTGACCAACACTAGCCCTTGTTACTGTAGATTAAGCTTTTGAAGAAAGCGTACAAGATTTAATCTCTCTTGCTTGAAGAAATTGTCATTATGAGGCAGTTAAAAAAAAGTCTTAAGTTTGTACCAGTTATCGCCGGTCAAAAAGCCTGCACCATCAGTAACCCTCCTGAAAAACAATAAGGTAGCTAAGTCTCCAGGGCCTGCTTGTTTCTATCCCAGGACACTGAGGGAAACAAGCGATGACATTCCAGGGGCCTTGATAGAGATCTTTGTATCGTCTTTAGCAACAGGTGTGGTCCCAGAAGACTGGAAAATAGCCAATGTTGTTTCTTTATTTAAGCAAGGGAACATGGATAATCTAGGAAATAGTAGGTCGATGAGAATTACAACATTACAGCAAAATTACTGGAGAAGATTCCGAGGACAGGATTTACTTGCATTTGGAAACAATGAATTTAATAGGGGATATCAGCATGGCTCTATGCAAGGTGGTGTCGTCTCACAAACCTGATTGAATTTTTTGAGAAAATAATAAAGGTGATTGAGGGTAGGACAGCGGATGCCAATGATTGACTTTACTCAATCATTTGACAAAGCCCCTCATGAGAGGTTGGTCCAGAAGATTGAGTCATGTGGCATCCATTGTGAGTTGGCAAGTTGGGTACAAAATGGACTTAGTCATAGAAGACACAGTGTAGTTGTGGAGTGATATTATTCTGACTGGAGGTCTGTGACGAGCGGTGTTCCACAACAATTAGTGTGAGGACTGCTGTTGTTTATAACATATATAAATGATTTGGTTGAGGTGGGTGGCCTGATTAGTAAGTTTATAGATGAGACAAGAATTGTTGGAGTTGTAGATAGTGAGGAAGGCTATCAAATGATAGAACAGGATATAGACCAGTTGGAAAGTTGGGTGGAGAAATGCCAAATGGAGTTTAATCCCGACTAGTGTGAGGTAATGTATTTTGGGAGGTTAAATGCAAGAAGAAATATACAGTAAACGCAGGACCCCTGGGATCTTGGGGTCCAAGTCCATAGCTTCCTAAAAGTGGCAACACAAGTGGATAGGTGGTAACGAAGGTGTAAAGCATGCTTGCCATCATCAGTTAGGGTATTAAGAATAAAAGTTGGTAAGTCATGTTGCAGCTGTATAAAACATTAGTCAGGTCACATTTCGAATATTGTCTGCAGTTCTGGTCACCACACTGTAGAAAGGATGTGAAGACTTTGGACAGGGTGCAAAAGAGGTTTACTAGGCTATTGCCTGGATCGGAGTGCATTAGTTACAAGAAGAGATTGGACAAGCTTGGATTGTTTTTGCAAGAGGATCGGAAGCTGAAGGGTGACCTGAAAGAAATATATAAAATGACAGGAGGCGTAGTAAGGATAGTCAGAATCTTTTTCCCAGTATGAAAATGTCAAATACTTGGGGACAGAGGTTTAAGGAGAGAAGGGAAAATTTTAAAAGAGGAAAGTGTGCGAGGAAAAGTTTATTACACTAAAGGTGGCAGAAGCCTGGAACACTCTGCCAAGAGGAGATGGTAAAAAAAAAGATGATAGTTATGTTTAAGTGGCATTTGGATAAACTCATGAACAGGCAGGGAATAGAGAGAAAAGGACCATGTGCAGGCAAATGGAAATTTTTTAGAAAGGCATCATGGTTGGTGCAAAAATTATGGACTGAAGGGCCTGTTCCTGAGCTGTACTGTTCTGTGTTTTAAAGTTGAATTCTAAAATGAAGGATCTATTAAGTTACAAATTGAGTTGCTGAGTTCAGGCTCTGACAAAAATGCACAAGAAAGAAAATGTGACTTCTGGTCAGCAGATGAACAATCAGCTGTAAGCAGTGGATAGTCTGAATGGCTTTCTATTAATCCTAATGGAAATTCATCATGTCTAATTGCTTTTTTTGTGAATTAATGGAGGCAAGTGTTGAGGGAAAAAAAAGTTAAAATATGGCATAGTGAAGTACATAAATTGGCTCAATAAATCTGCCAAGATTTATAAAAGTTTAATTCATTCAATAGAGTCCTGAATCTGCAAGGAAGTGAGTCATGAAAATTGCATTTCGCCTACTCACCTATCTGTGGGCTGTGATTGTCATGTTATGAACATTTGGACTATACCAAGAGCTAAATGATCTGCAATGCACTCTTTCACTGCTATAGTTAGTCCTTTTATTATCTTAGGCTGTGTTTTAAAGTCAAAAGTGCTAGATATTGAATGGTAGGAGCGAAACTTTGTAGCTCGGCAAGGACCCTGTTCAAATCCATCTGTATATTTATAATGTGCATTATTTATGTCTCACAATCTGACAGAAACACAAACATGCTAAAGGCCATATCTTGCTCCATTTTTTTAATTTTAATAGAGAGTGGAGATGGTGGTAGAGTTAATGTTAGTCGACTAATCATCCAGAGGATCAGATGAGTACTTTGGGATAAGGCTATAAATCTTAACACAGCAGCAGCAGGAATTTGAATTCAATAATAAAATTCAGAACATGATGATAGTCTCAGTAATGGTAACTATAACAAATAACATGAATTGTCATAAGAATTTAGCTCATTCCCTCAGGAAAAGGAAACCGGCCATCCTTGCCTTAGACAGTCTGGCCTACATATGATTCCAGAATCACGACAATGTCATTGACTCTTAACTCCAATCACCCTTTTCTATGCTAAGCATGCTCATTGAATTACATGAACACTATAAGATTGACATGGCTGTACATTGGCACATCTTAAAGGGATCACTGCTTGTGTGTGGCCTATTAGTCCTTTGTGTGTTACATTCCTTATTGCTGTTTGATCATGTAGTTATTGTTCTGAGCCCTAACTCTAAGGGGAATTTGAGTCTTAAAAGCATACTCCCTTTCTGTAGAGCAGATTAAGTCTGTGATGTTGGCTATATTGATATGTGTAAAATGCCAGCCTGCCCCAGAAGCAGTGTGGCACGTATACATTAATCCTACCTAACTAGAAGCTGAAAATCCTGGGTTTCAGCTGGCTTATCATATTACTTTCGGCAATTTGACACGCTCTCACCACCACCGCTATCAAGGCTATTTTGCAATTGGAGAAGATCATGGCTGTCTTATCTTGGCCTCAACTCCACTTTCCTGACTAATACACAGAACTTTTCATTCATCCATAGATTACAAAACTGTCTATTTCTGTTGTAAACACATACAAGATATAATTTTGCAAAACATCTTGACAAAATGGAATTTGTAACTCAATATTATGCTAAAGTCTCGGAATGGGGAGGAAACTTATAAATATGGGAAAGATGATATTGAGCTGCAAAAACAGATCTATGCTATGTTGTAAGTAGCAATTTTGTCATTCCTGTCTTTGTTGACACAACTTTAATTCATAAAAATTGATTTAACTTGAACACATTGTTAAATTATATATACCACAAATCTAAACACACCAAGTGAACTTCTTATTGTACAGATACATGCCAATCCTTCACGATTGAAGATAACTAATTAATTAATTAACACTCCAAATCCTCCAAATGAGAATATTTTTATTCTTACTGGGAGTAAGTATTGCCTGTCACAATGAATTGTTTCACTTGATGAAAAGTAATTGGTGATTTAATAACATCACATGATATTGTCATAATATTTACAACTGGTATGAGGTTAATAAGGCAATTCTGCCTGTCATAAACTGGCTCTTAGCTCATGGTGCTAGGGTTTTGTGTGATGAGCTTTCACCTCAAGAATGTAGTCATGAATTAACGAATAACAATCTCCTCATGCTCCTGGCTGCAAGCTTTCTCAGTGAAGTGAAATTGGTTGAGAAGTTACCTCTGGCCATTGAGTCACAGTGATTAAAATAAACCTTAATGTACCCAAAACATGTCCAACTCTGTCAAATGGACAATAAAAATGATTGGTTTGGAAACTGGACAAATTCAATAGGAATCACTCTGACTGAGACCAAGGCAAATTATCTGGCCAATATCAGTGTTACTTCTGTGCTAAATAAATTGCCTTACAATTAAAACCTTGGTGTTGACCATTGGTGTAATTTGAAAAAAAAAACAACTCTATCAATGAGTACTTTAGCAAATCTTCATTTTGATTTGCCATTAATTTCTATTGATCTTTTCCCAAGTGTTACTGAGGGATGGAAAAAAAGGAAAAAGGGACAGTGAATTGAAGCATGATATCATGAGGATATTTAAGGTGAAAACTGCCAATCAGCAAGAGTACTCAAGAAGCAATGATGAATCAGCAGCCTTTTTCACACCACTATCAACGTCTTTTTGCTGAAGACCACTTTCACAGTTGTGAAGTTTTGCCTTGTTTTTGGAAGTAATCACTTTTGGGAGATGTAGCTTGTGTCTGCTGTATGTTATTTTGCAACTACCACATAATTTGGTTATGTTATTTTGCAACCACCACATAATTTGGTTATGTTATTTTGCAACTACTACCACATAATGTTGTTCAACTATCACAAGACTACGTACTGAAAATGTCCCCTTTGTCAAACGATATCTGATGAAAGGTTCTTTTTATCAAGGCTACAAATATATCAGAGATTATTCAAAGAAATTTAGAATTTGGCATGTGAGACGTCCAAAATATTGCACATCTCAAATGTATAGCGCGTAATTTATGTTCGGTCCTGTGTAAGCTGTCATGAAATGGACTACAGAAATCCATTAACTGTTACTAAAAGAACTGAAGACTAGGAATGCAAACTGAGAAACAAAGCCCTATATTGAAATAATGTGTGATTATCAATGCATTTTATTCAATTTCAGATTCTTCACAATTATTTTTTCTCCTGCTTGTTAATGTGAGCTTTATATTTTGTACCATACAAACAGGACTTGTTAAAACAAGACTTAAAAATAATTTAACTCAAGTATTTGTCTAATGTGGAGTCCAAGGTAGATGTGAATGAAAGGCAGTTTTCATTTTAGTCTGCACGACACGCAGTGATGTCACATAAAATGCAAATGTATGGAATATTAACTAAGTTCATACAGCACTGTGCTAAAACATTCTGGTGTAACATTCGAACTATAATTAGAATACTGAAATGTTAAAATGTAAAAAGATATTAAAAACATAGCACTAGAGGTATCTTTACCGATTAACATACCATCTTACTCTCATCAAGCCTTTCATTTCAAACTAATTTTGGCTTCATTCCAGATGTCTGTGTGGTTTAAATCTAGAGATGTTATTTGGATTATTAATACTTGTAGTTCCTATATATTCACAATGTAACACAATGAATAAATAATAACAGCAATACAATCCAGAGAAGCCAGTAATATCAGAAACTTTGAATTATGAAACATAAAATATTGTCTCTGGTTTACTCCCATTATCACTCCCATCTGTAACACAACACAAATTATCTCCATTTTGGCAAGTTTTGACAATGAAGTGGTTATAGAGTCATAGAATCATGGAGTCACAGAGCATAGAAACAGGCCAAACTGGTCTATGCTGACTATAGTGCCCACTCAGCTCGTTGCAATTGCCCACATTTGGTCCATATCCCTCTAAACCCATTCCATTCACATACCTATCCAAATGTTCTATTTTAAATTTTGCTATTGTACCTGCCTCAACCACGTTCTCTGGCAGCCCAATCCATATACGCATCACTCTCTGTATAAAGAAGTTGCCCCTCAGGTCCTCCTTAAGTTTTTCCCCTCTCACCTAAAACCAATGTCCTCGAGTATCAATTCCCCATCCCTGGAAAAAAGAATATATGCATTCATAATATTGATGCCCCTCATGAAATTATACACTTCAATGAGGTCACCTCTCATTCTCCTGCATTCCAAGGAATAAAGTCATATCCTGGTCAACCTCTCTGTGGGATATAAGTAAAGTAGTGTTACTTCTGCAATCATAATTACTTATGCAAGGTAAATGCACTCACACCAGTGTATAATTGTTTCAACCCAAGAGCTGAGTCAACAAGAATGAAAACTTTGTGGAGGAAATATATAATTGTTTTTGTATTAGCTAAAATGTGAATGCAAGAATGAAGCGTGCCTGCTAACAATGGTAGACAAATCGATAAGGTGCTGTGAGGATGTAGGTTAAGCCAGATATGCTTGTGCAAGCAGTAGTTATAAGCATCTGTTTCCCACTTTTGCAACAACACAAAAACAAACCCCAATTAAAAGGTCATAGGGATCAATATGGTTAGGGAAAGAGAGGAAATCGCACATGTGGAGAAAGTAGATAACTATGAAGAAGAATATACCTAACAATGGGCCACAGCAGGATGTGGTAAAATGGCTGAGTAAAACTTGTACTTTGTTATGCACAAGGCCAGATACGTCAAGAGATAAACAATAGGAATGGGCACCGGGTTTGGAGCAGTGAATCCTATATAAGATATGTACTTGCTAAACTCTGTGTGTCTATTTTAGGCACCACGCTTGCAAGCGTATAATAAACATACTGATTGCTTCAGATCTTGTCTCGGACTGAAATTATTGAAGTGAGTCAGCTTTGTTTCTCACAACTGGGGGTCGTCCGGATGTTCTTCCATCGCCGTGGGGAGTGGCTGGCCCTGGACACTGGGAAGATGCGTCCCGTTCCCAATTGACAAGCGGTCTTGTGTCCCGGTTTGGTACGCTCCCTTGGGCGACTGGTACGAATCCCACAAGAGAGACATCTGAATCAGACAGTCGATAGAAAATACGGCAACAAGGGGCCAAGCAACTCTGTGCACAGACCAAGGTAAGCAAACTGACTTTGAAGTATTGCCTTGGTGGCCGGGAAAAGGGGTACTTAATCGCTGAGGGACTGGTGAGGGCCCCGAGAAATGGGGGGTAGGCAGAGTAATTGTCACGGAGTAAAGGAAGAAAAAGTCCCTGGTAACATTCCTCCTGAAAGTTCGTTGGGGAGGATGTTGCGGGAATGGACAAGCAACACTTGTACAGGGGTAAAAGATAAAAAGAAAATGATTAAATATTGTTGTTTAGTATGGACCAAAGAACCAATCCTTCACCTGGCTGTCTTCTGGCCAAAGTATGGTTCGGACAAGGATTGGGTCTGTCAGTATTTAGAGTTGTATGTGAATAAAAAACAACCTTTTAGTCAAGAAGAGGTGGTCTATGCGTCCTGTTGGAAGGGCAGTTTGGGAATGATGGTAGTAAAGACAAAGGATTCCCCCTCTGCCCCACCCAGTCCCTGGGATCCTCTTGGCTGCTTGCCCCCCCGTACCATAAAATCAGATTAGGTGAAAATGGGGGAGGAGGAGAGACAGACAGACAGGGACAGGGAACGGATGACCCACAAGAGGAGGACGAAGGGGCAGTGGACGGGGATGTTGTTGTTCCCGACCCTCAATCCTCAACAAAAGAAAGGGAAGATAAAGTAGATGTAGAGGAGGCCTCCGGAGTATTATTGCGGAAAGATAGGACATTTTAAGCGGGAGTGTCCTGATCTACAAAGGGAAGAAAGGGCAATTCCGCTTATGAATTTTGATGAAGAATAGGGGTGTCAGGGGTTCCTGCCCTCGGGGACCCACCAGGAACCCTTGATAAACTTGAAGGTGGAACCCTGTAGGGAAGAGATAGTCTTCCTAGTAGATACGGGGGTAGCACGGTCATCACTAAATTTTAAACCAAAGAAAGTAGAAATGTCAACACGGTCAATTACTGTTTTCGGGGTAAAAGGGGAAAGATTTACTGTTCCAGTATTTGAACCTATGATGATAGAAGGTCCTAAGGATAGGGTCACAGGGGAACTGTTTCATATCCCTGACATAGGAAGTAACTTACTAGGGAGAGACTTAATTATCCTCTTAGGGCTGGAGATTGGCATTCAGGAAAAAGAATTAGTTGTACAAATGGCAATGTTGACAGAGGATGTGGAGAGAGAGATCGACCCTATTGTATGGGCTAGGGAAGGGAATCGTGGAAAAATACAGATCCCTCCCCTACAAATAAGTTTAAAAAGGAAAGGGGACGTTGTCTGTGAGCGATAATATCCCATTTTCATCGAAGATAAACAAGGACTGCAGCCAGTAATTGAGGGACTGATTAGAGATAGACTGTTGGAGCCATGTATGTCTCCTTATAATACCCCAATTCTACCAGTACGGAAATCCGATGGAACTTATCGATTGGTGCAGATTTGAGAACATTGAATCGAATGGTACAGATCAGGCACCCAGTGGTGCCAAATCCCTATACGTTATTAAGTAAGATCCCTCATGACCACAAATGGTTTAGTGTGATAGATTTAAAGGATGCCTTTTGGGCTTGTCCCTTGGCGGAGGAAAGTAGGAATTTGTTCGCCTTTGAATGGAAGATCCCAAGACAGGACGGAAACAGCAATACCAGTGGACCGTGCTCCCCAGGGGTTTACGGAATCCCCGAATTTATTTGGACAGATGCTAGAACAAATATTGGAGAAATTTAGCAGCCCCAAGGGAACTACTCTGTTGCAGTATGTAGACGACCTCTTAGTAACAGGAAAAAGAAGAGGAAGAGTAGTAGAAACCACTAACAAGTTATTGAATTCCCTGGGTCAGCAGGGACTGCGAGTATCTAAAAACAAACTACAATATGTGGAGCGAGAAGTGAAATACTTGGGGCATTTAGTTAGTGAGGGAAAGCGAAAGATAAGCCCAGAACGGATAGAGGGAATAGTGGGGATGCCACTGCCCAGGACTAAACGGGAGTTACATAAATTTTTGGGTCTAATGGGATATTGCAGATTGTGGATTGATTCTTATGCTCAAAAGACTAAGAAATTATATCTCAAACTATTAGAGGAGGAACCAAAGCGTCTAAGTTGAGATGATGAGGAAAAAGAACTAGTTGAGGAACTCAAAAGAGATCTTATCCATGCCCCCGTGTTAGCCTTACCTTCTCTAGATAAACCTTTCCACCTCTTTGCTACTGGATAAGGGAGCGGCTTTGGGAGTATTAACCCAGAGGTGGGGAGGAATGAAACAGCTAGTAGCATATCTTTCGAAGTTATTGGATCCAGTATCACGGGGATGGCCTGAGTGTGTGCAGGCCGTTGCTGCCACTGCACTGTTGGTGGAGGAAAACAGAAAGCTTACATTTTGGGGAGCCCTAATAGTAAGCATCCCACACCAAGTGAGAATGATCCCAAACCAAAAAGCTGGGCGATGGTTGACAGATTCACGGATTCTGAAATATGAGTAGAAAAGAATGATCTAGTGTTGGTCACGGACAATTGTTTAAATCCAGCTGCCTTTCTTTGGAAAGGGGAAGGAGAATCTCCTCAGAATCCAGAGCACGACTGCCTTGACATTATAGAATACCAAACTAAGGTCCGCATGGACCTGAGAGATGTTCCGCTTCATGCAGGAGCCCGACTTTTTACAGACGGATCATCCCGGGTGACTGAAGGGAAAAGACATAATGGGTATGCAGTCGTAGACGGGATGAAAGGTAGTGTGGTAGAGGCAGGAAGGTTGCCAAATGGGTGGTCAGCTCAGACCTGTGAACTCTATGCATTGGAAAGAGCTCTTAGGGCATTAGAAAATAAACAGGAAACAGTATACACTGACTCTAAATATGCATTTGGTGTTGTGCACACTTTCGGAAAGATATGGCAGGAAAGAGGACTGATCAATAGCCGGGGGAAGGAATTAGCACACGAGGAGTTGATTAAACGGGTCTTGGAGTCCCTACTACTCCCCTGAGAAATAGCGGTAGTGCATGTAAATGGTCATCAGAAAGGAAATGAACCAGAAGTTAGGAGGAATAGATTAGCCAATGAAGTGGCTAAGGAAGCAGCTCTGAACCCATAAGAAGTGGTGATTCATTCCCTATTACCTACTGTCCCAGGTCCTCGGGAAGCTCCTATATTTACTGAAAGAGAGGAAAAAGAATTGAAAGATTTAGGGGCTGCAAAAACAGCAGATGGGCATTGGATGTTACCTGATGGAAGGGAAATGATGATGCGAGAAATTATGGCCGTCCTACATCAAGGCAGCCATTGGGGAGTACAGGCAATGTGTGATTTAGTTCTTAGGGAATACGGCTGTAAAGGAATATATACAATTGCTAAACAAATATGTGAGGGATGTATAATATGCAGAAAGGTAAATAAGAAAGTCTTGAGGAAACAGACCCCAGGAGGAAGAGACCCGGGATTGAGACCCTTCCAGAGCATACAAGGAGATTATACTGAACTACCCAGAGTAGGAAGACTAAAATATATGCTGGTCATAATAGATCATCTATCTGGTTGGGTTGAGGCATACCCCTTAGCTACTGCCACTGCGAGTGGGGTGTCTAAAACAATATTAAGAGCACATAATTCCCCAATATGGGCTAGTGAACTGTATAGATTCCGACCAAGGAACTCATTTTACCTCTAAAGTGTTACGGGGGTAATGAAAGGGTTGGGAATTTCCTGGGAGTTCCATACTCCATGGCACCCGCCATCATCAGGAAGGGTTGAGAGATTGAACCAAACACTCAAACGACAGCTCTCTAAATTGATAATAGAAACCAGACTCCCTTGGACCAAATGTTTACCTATAGCTCTCTTGCGAGTACGAACAGTCCCAAGGAAAGATTTGGGACTATCCCCCTATGAAATCTTATTTGGATTACCTTATCTGGGAACGAATGGAGAATTGCCAATTCCCGAAACTAACGACTTGTTCTTAAAGAAGTATATGCTGGGCTTGTCCTCCTCTTTGTCTTTCCTCAGGAAACAGGGTTTATTGGCACAGACTCCGCTCCTTGAATTCACTGTTCATCCCATCCGGCCGGGAGATTGGGTCTTAGTAAAATCATAGACAGAGACTAAATTGCAGCCGGATTGGGGAGGGCCATATCAGGCTCTTTTGACTACCGAAATGGCAATAAGGACGGCGGAGAAAGGCTGGATTCATTACACTCGGATCAAAGGGCCTGTGGACCCTCCAGTTGAGGAAGAAGTCTGGACAGCCGAATCAATGCAAGACCCGCTGAAGCTCAGGCTAAAGAGACTTTGAGTAACTGATTATACAGTGGTGATGCGAGCGCGGGATTATTTCTGTAGGATTGTATATTAAGTCTTTTTGTGCTTCAGCACTTTTTTTTTTAGAATGCTGGGGATGTTTAGAGTTATGATGCCAGCCCTCTTAGTATCTGGGTTTTGTCAAATATCATTTTCATATGTGTTATTAACGGTTCCTGAGTCTGATAATCCACAAGTAATAGACGCTGATGCATGCAGCTTAGTAAATTGTGGGAATGTGGATAGTCAGAGATAGTACCGCAGCTCAGAGATACAGCTTAAGTCCTATGGGGATGGCCTTGGGGAAGGTACTTGGTATAATGGTCTCGTCACAATACACCGGGCCCCCTTCCGACCAGCTCTCGATTGTCCCGATAAAAAGTGTTACCCAATATACTTAACGATAAAGAAAACCACATGGCACGGAGCAATTCTGGGGGAGGGGGGGCACCTATGAGATACAATTAAATGAAACATTTGGGATAGAAATGAAAGCAAACGGGAATGATTTCTCAGGCTGTTGTTTTCGAATTAGTGTAGGATAGGGAAAATGGGTAGACCTACTGGATAATAAGGTACAACCTTTCACCCCTCCCGATGACCTTAAAGTAGTAAAAATTATAAAGGACTTAAAACAGACCATTGAAATAGAAACTGGGTACGGGGATGCAAATGCCTGGGTTGAATGTATAAAGTATACTGTAAAAAGTCTGAATAAGAGCAATTGCTATGCATGTGTCTCCGGTAGGCCAGTGGCCCAGGTCGTCCCCTTTCCACTCGGGTGGAAGCAAGACAGGAAGGGCATGAAATGTATGATAGCCCTGTATCAGGATGAGACTGCATGGAATGATAGGAACTGTACCTCCCTATCTCTGATGTTCCCTCCCTTGAAGGAGAAGAAAGATTCAAAAGCCCCCCCCTACGTTTTCAGCCGCGGTTGGAAATAACACGTCGTGTGTGCGTAGACGAGGTACAAATCGGTCTAGAGATTTGGGGGAGCTGAAATTATATACAGAGATTAAGAATGTCATTGAAGCGGACAAGGGAGGGAACTACTCAGCACTAAAGGTTCCCCGAGCGGATCTGTGGTGGTACTGTGGAGGCAAAATACTGAGACCCACCCTCCCTCCGGATTGGTGAGAGATATGTGCAATTGTGTAATTGGCAATTCCATTTACCCTGGCATTTGAGAAGGAAAAGATAGTAGGGAAAAAGGGAAGGAGTAAGAGATCACTGTTAGACACTTCTTTCGATGACAGGATTTATCTTTTTTAAAAATCACACAACACCAGGTTATAGTCCAACAGGTTTAATTGGAAGCACACTGGCTTTCGGAGCGACGCTCCTTCATCAGGTTGCTCCAAAAGCTAGTGTGCTTCCAATTAAACCTTTTGGATACTTCTTTCGATGACAGGATTTATCTCGATTCTGTAGGAGTCCCTAGGCATGTACCTGATGAGTTCAAGGCTCGTAATCAGATTACAGCAGGCTTTGAGTCAGCTCTCTTTTGGTGGGTAACAATTAATAAAAATGTAGACTGGATCAATTACATTTTCTATAATCAACAGCGATTGATAAATTATACAAGAGATGCGGTTAAAGGAATATCAGAACAGCTTGATGCGACAAGTAGGATGGCATGGGAAAACAGAATGGCCCTTCTTCAGGAAGGCAGCCTTAATGAAACAGATACCCCTAAAAGGGAATCAGGCAGAGAAACTTTATCGATTAAATAATGAGGAGATGAGTGAGACCAAGATGGATGAAATCTCCAGAATGATGCTTGCGAATTTTGGGGGCGATGCTTAAAAGAAAAATGCAGAAGATAACAAATGGTAATTAAAGAATAAGGAGGAAATTGTGGGATATAGGTAAAGTAGTGTTACTTCTGCAATCATAATTACTCATACAAGGTAAATGCACTCACACCAGTGTATAATTGTTTCAACCCAAGAGCTGAGTCAACAAGAATGAAAACTATGTGGAGGAAATATATAATTGTTTTTGTATTAGCTAAAATGTGAATGCAAGAATGAAACGTGTCTGCTAACATCGGTAGACAAATCGATAAGGTGCTGTGAGGATGTAGGTTAAGCCAGATGTGCTTGTATAAGCTGTAATTATAAGCATCTGTTTCCCACTTTTGCAAAAACACAAAAACAAACCCCAAGTAAAAGGTCATAGGAATCAATATGGTTAGGGAAAGGGAGGAAATCGCACATGTGGAGAAAGTAGATAATCATGAAGAAGGATATACCTAACAATGGGCCACAGCAGGATGTGGTAAAATGGCCGAGTAAAACCTGTACTTTGTTATGCACAAGACTGGATACAGCAAGAGATAAACAATGGTAATGGGCACCGGGTTGGGAGTAGTGAATCCTATATAAGATATGTACTTGCTAAACTCTGTGTGTCTATTTTAGGCACCACGCTGGCAAGCGTATAATAAACATACTGATTGCTTCAGATCTTGTCTTGGACTGAAATTATTGAAGTGAGTGAGCTTTGTTTCTCACACTCTCCCTATAACTCAGGCCTACTAGTCCTGGCAACATCCTCGTAAATCTTCTTTGCACTTTTTCCAATTTAACTATGTCTTTCCTACAACAGGGTGACCAAAACTGAACACAATACTCCAAATGTGGCTTCACCAATGCCTCATATAACTGTAACCTAATGTCCCAACTCCTATACTCAAAGCTTCGACTGATGAAGGCCAGCACGCTAAATGCCTTCTTCACCACCCTGTCCACCTGTGATGCCACTATCAAAGAACTATGTACTCGTACTCCTAGGTCCTCTGCTTCACAACACTCCTCAGGACCTCACCATTTACTGTATAACTCCTGCCTTGGTTTGACTTTCCAATCTGCAACACCTCACACTTATCTGTATTGAATTACATTTGCCAATCCTCAGCCCACACCCCCATCTGATCAAGATCTTCTGTAATTTTTGATAACCTTCCTTGCTTTCAACGATACCTCCTAATATTGTATCATCTGCAAACTTACTAATCATGCCTTGTACATTCACATCCAGATCATTTACGTAAATAACAAATAACAAAGGTCCCAGCGCTGACCCCTGTGCCATACCACTGGTGACAGGCCTCCAGTCTGAGAAACAACCTTCAACCATCATTTTCTGCTTGGTTACCTCTTCGAAAAACTTTAAAAGATTTGTCATACATGACTTCCTGTTCACAATCCATGCTGACTATGCCCAATCAGATCTTGACTATCCAAATTTTGGTTGATCCTGTCCCTCAGTATCTTCTTCAACAATTTACCTCCCAATGATATCAGGTTCACTGGCCTGTAGTTCTCTGGCTTGTCTTTGTTAGCTTTCTTAAACAATTGAAAAACAATAGCCACTCTCCAGTCTTCCAGAACTTCACCAGTGGCTACAGATGAAGCAAAAATCTCTGCAATGGCCTCTGCGATTTCTTCCCTAGTTTCCCACAATGTGTGAGGTTGGACTTGATTAGGCCCAGGGGATTTATCCACCTCAATGTGTTTTAAGGTTGCAAACATCTCCTCTCTGGTAATATGTATGCAGTCACAAACATCTTCATTATTTCCCTTATTTCCTTAGCATTCCTGATTTTCTCCTTAGTAAACACTGAGGAGAAATATTAATTAAAAATCTCCCCCCTATTCTGTGGCTCCACAAGTAGATGGCCATGCTTTTCTTTAAGGGGACCTATTCTCTCCCTAGTCACCCTTTTACTCTTAATGTAACTATAGAACCTCTTGGAATTATCTTTAACAGTATCTGCTAGATCCATCTCATACCCTCTTTTTGTTCTTCTGATTTCCCTGTTAAGTATGGTTGGAGCATCTCAATTTGGATCAAGGATGAATGTAGTTGATGAGATCCTAGCCTTGTGTGGAACAACCCATGATAAAGAAAGCAAGAACTTACATTTATATAACACCTTCCACACCCTCAGAATGACCTCAAGCACTTTATAGCTAATCAAACCTTTTGGAGTGTAGTCACTGCAGTGATACAGAAAACACAGCTAATTTACAGTTGAAAAATGTGTTACTGGAAAAGCGCAGCAGATCAGGCAGCATCCAAGGAGCAGGATTCCTGAAGAAGAGCTTATGCCCGAAACGTCGATTCTCCTGCTCCTTGGTTGCTGCATGACCTGCTGCTCTTTTCCAGCAACACATTTTTCAGCTCTGATCTCCAGCATCTGCAGTCCTCACTTTCTCACAGCTAATTTACACACAAGCTTCTGCAATTGGCTCATAATAATGACAAGATAGTATATATTTTAGATGGTTGTTGAGTAACATGTATATATTAGCCAGAAAACTGGGGAGAAGTCATTTGCACTTCTTTGATATAGTGCCATGACGGCTTCTACAGTCACCAAAAATTGTGACTTGATTTAACATTTCATCCATAAGACAATACAATTCCCTTGTAATGTGCTGGAGTGTTGAGTATCAGATGTGGAACTTTATTTTATATCTCTGGGACGACAAATCCATTGTGGCAACCCGACAGCAATAAAAAGAAATCCTCTTATAGAATACAATGAGACTTGCAATGACAACATATAGCTTTTTATGATGTTGATGTAGCTACATTAACACTGCACATTCACTGCATACACTGTAATGCAGCAACAAAATGATTAAGTTATATCATGTTAAAATCTTAATATTGCTACTTTATATTTTGTGCTAATATATACCTGATGCTCAACAACCATCTAAAATATATACTATCTTGTCATTATTATGAGCCAATTGCAGAAGTGTGTGTGTAAATTAGCTGCATTTTCTATATCACTGCAGTGACTACACTCCAAAAGGTTTGGTTAGCTGTAAAGTGCTTGCGGTCACTCTGAGGGTGTAGAAGGTGTTATATAAATGTAAGTTTTTGTTTTCTTTGTCATGGGTTGTTCCACATTAGGCTAAGAACTCACAAATTACATTCACCTTTGATCCAAATTGAGATGCTCCAACCATACTTAACAGGGAAATCAGAAGAAAAAGAGGGTATGAGATGGATCTGGCCGATGTTATGTCTTTCGCACACTATTTCTTCATACTGACTTGTCTTGGTTAGTTTACTTAATTGATCACAAATTTGACTTTCGCTGTCAGTTATTCCATGATTTAGAATAATACATATGGATGTTTGGTGTCAAATGATGGTATCAAACTTGTTATTGTTTCCTGAGAAACAAAGAAAAATAGGCCGTGTCTTTTTTTTCACACTTTCAGCCAAGTTTGTAAAGGCCATTAACATGGATTACTCATCACACATGAATGTTGGTGCATTTGGAAGAAAGGTAGGGAGAAATGTTCTCAAAAAGAGATAGAAAGTAGGTAAAAAGATAATGAGTAGTCCTAATGCTGTCCATTCAGAGAAAATTTTTCTGTTAGTACTCCTGGCTAAATGCTGAGACTGATGCACATCTGACTATTAGTCAAGATAATTTGGTTGAATTCATACAACGTCTTCCTCTCCCTCAGATTCCTCTCAGAAGACAGTTATTTCTCAGAGCAAGTCAACTGTATATTAAGTGTATAAGGTATCCATTCATTAATCTCACCGAATGAATGTCCTTATCAAATTAAAATAGTATTCTACATTTCCAGTATTACAACCAGTCCGTGGGCAAGGGTCACCATTTTGTTAGGATGTCAGATGAGGAGGGATGAACTGACTCCCCATCCTTATTCAATCCCTTCCTCGATTGCATGCAACAAGAATAATTTAAAAATAATCCCTTCTTTCTTGGATACTTTTCCGCAGCCCAAAAATGTTTATGCATTAAGAGGAAACAATTTAATCAGTCTTTCTCATGTAAAAGTGTGTTCATTAGCTACTGAAATGCAAGAAAATATAATAAAATGCAAACCACATACGCATATTATAATCAAGAGATGAGTCCAAAATAAAAAAAGCAATATTAAAATTAAACAGTTTTAGGCTCATTTGAGACAAACATATTATGAAACGTTGCAGCCAATATGGTGGGTCAATCTGGTAGCATTGACTTAAGCAATTGAGTAGTTGCTTAGAGATTATAGGATCAGCAATTTCCATCAACAATGACTACATGAACTTGAAATCAGCAACAAAGGGACGTTGTTGTTTTTTGCTTGCTCATGCAGTGTGTTGTGGGAGATCTCACTCTGCCCCTTCTCAGGAGAAAGTGAGGACTGCAGATGCTGGAGATTGGAGTTTAAAAGTGTGGCGCAGGAAAAGCACAGCATGTCAGCAGCATCTGAGGAGCAGGAGAATCGACATTTTGGGCATAAGCCCTTCATCAGGAATGTAGGATGGTGGGGCTGGGGAGAGAGGGCTGAGAGATAAATAGGAGGGTGGGGGTGGGGTGCGGGTGGAAGGTAGCTGGGAAGGCGATAGGTAGATGCAGGGAGTGGGTTATTGTTATGGGTTGGTGGGGTGGGTGGGAAGGAAGATGGACAGAGAGGACAGGTCAAGAGGGTAGTGCTGAGTTGGAGGATTGGATCTGGAATGAGGTGGGGAGAAGGGAGATTTGGAAACTAATGAAGTTGATGTTGATACCGTATGATTGAAGGGTCCCAAGGCAGAAGATGAGGCTTTTTTCCTCCAGTCGTCGGGTCGCTTAGATTTGGTGGTGAAGGAGGCCCAGGCCATGCAAGTCCTTGAGGGAGTGGGAGGGGGAGTTGAAGTGGTTGGCCACTGGGCGGTGGGGTTGTTTGGTGTGTGTGTCCCAGAGATGTTCCGTGAAATGTTCTGTGAGTTGACATATTGTCTCCCCAATGTAGAGACCACATCGAGAGCAACGGACACAGTAAATGAGATGGTTGCATGTGCAGGAAAATCTCTGCTAGGTGTGAAAAGATCCTTTGGGGCCTTGAATGGAGGTGAGGGGGGAGGCGTGGGCACTGGTTTTACACTTCTTGTGACGTCAAGGGAAAGTGCCAGGTGTGGAGGATGGGTTGGTGGGGGGCATGGACCTAACAAGGGAGTCACAGAGAGAATGGTATCTGCAGAATGCAGATAGGGGTGGGGAGGGAAATATATCTTTGATGGTGGGGTCTGATTGTAGGTAGCGGAAGTGGCGGAGGATAATGCGCAGTATCTGGAGATTAGTGGGGTGAAAGGTAAGGATTGGGGTGGGGGGAGTTCTGTCCTTATTGCAGTTGGAGGGGTAGAGTTCAGGGGCAGAGGTACAGGAAGTGGAGGAGATGTACTGGAAGGCATTGTTGATCACATGAGAGGGGAGATTGTGGTCCCTTCACCGTATTATTTAGCACAAAAGAACTTGAATCACAAGCTGGCTCACTAGCAGGCCAACTCTCCAGCGTGCAGAGATCAGGATTTGCAGTTATTTTTTAAACACACTTTCTCGTGTGTTCCTGGAAGGGTAAAACACGAACAAGTCTCTCTTTGAGTACTGCTTTTCTTTCAACTCATATCATGTGTGTAGGCTGGGACGTAATTCACAGGAGATCACAAAGACATCTTTCTCTTTGAAATGTTTTGGTCTGAAGTTCCCTTGACACTCTTCAGACGTGATATACTACCATCCCTCTTGGGGCTTAGCGTAAGTCACATTGGGATTTCTGACAACCAGTGAATTTACATCCTCAGCTGTCATTTGGTTTGTATGTCTTTTAAAAAATACGTGGTCTTAAAAAAATCATTGTCTCCATAAGTAATTTAGGATTATGATCCATTTTGCTGACACCAGACTAGCAACATCCATTATTGCAAATACTGACCAGCCTAAAAGTTCCAAGAGAATTAACTGCTGTTAAATCTAGTTTCTTTCAGCAGATAGCTGTTGGCTGCAGCATCGACAAAAGCATTGGGTTGCATCTCTTTTTGGGAGGACCTGCCACGTTAGGTGCCAATTCACTGAACAGCAATCAGAGTAAGGACCCTGCAGATGTTAAGTGCAGTCCAACAGAAGTTACCAGTAATCAGTGGCTGGCAGCTCTTCACAACCTGATAGCAGGGCTGGGGAAGCAATGGTTGCTGTTGTTTCTCTAACCAACAAAGGCTGAGGTTTGTTACATGACCCAGGGAGGGGGTGGTGATGATGGGAAGAGGAATGCAGGGAGAGGAGCATGAAGTACTTGGCAGAGAGAGTGACTGGGCGTGGCTGTCAGTGGGTTTCCCCTTCCCAATACCCGGGTCCATCAAACAGACACTGAGTATTTTTGAAAGAAGCTCCCTTACCCCACACTCCAATCCCTCACCAGAAGCCTTTCTGGGCTTTTCAAATGGCGAGTTCTCCACCCATTGCAGGTGTAGTGCCAGTAGTGTCTGAGTGAGACCCTTAATTGGTAATGAATTCAATTGACATTGCTGTAGGAAGGCAGTTTATGGGCCTTCTCACCTCAGACTTAATTGACATTGTGGCGGGAAATCAGCAGGATTCCCACTAAGTACACTCCCGTCCACTTAAGTATCTATTTAAATGCAAACTCACCAAAAGAGAGGCTGTTAAATGCATTAGATGGAATAGTTATAAAATCACGAGCACCTTGCTGTTATGGACTAGGCCACATTCTTAAAACATTCTTAAGCATGCAGCCCAAACCATAAGTTTGCAATTTGTTTTGGTAAGTGTACAGTGAAAAGTACCTGGTGTAAGTTAGCTAGGTTGACTACCACATTTAAAACAGACAAAAATTACAGAATGAAACACAAAGAGCAGAATATAGAATCTATCCAAGCTAGACTTGATTATGGTGTTCCGAAAAATACGTGCAACGGTCCAAATGAGCAAACCCCTTCAACACAGAGCAAAAATGAAACAAAGGCTTACGGGTTGAAATTAGAAGAGCAGAAGGAGAGAGAGTCTAGCTGCCTGTTTCCACCCATCCCCTGCCGCAACTGAACTAAAGTTCTGAACTGAACTACTCAGCTAGAGAGCTGGCCACGCTCCCTTGACTTATCCAGGTTACTTCTAAAAGATAAAAATTTTGGCCTAAAGTCTCATCTGTTTATGTATAAACAAAAGGTCTCCCAGTAAACCCTTTCATCTCTGTATCAAACCAGTCGCCCTGGAGCCTGGGCTGTCTTACGACTCCTCTGGAAAGTAATCAAGGACACGTTATCCTTGAGAAAAGGAACAGCTTTTAGAAAAAAGGACAAGCTTTGTGACATTGCAACTTGAATTAGTTTTGTTTTTCTCTCTCATTCATATTAAAATTTCAGATGTATATGGTGAACTGGTGATTATGTTACTAATAGAAGATAAGAATGGTTGTGACTGCCTTCTCGTCTCCTTACACAGAGTGTGTGGTTGCAAGAGGAAAAGCACTCATCAACTGGCATATCATTTGGTTCTGAAGTGGAATCAGTCAAGGGCAGAGAAATTTGTAACACGGGGCAATATTACCTATGCAGCTTTCTCCTAATTGTTAACATTTTGTGGTCATGCTAACATGAACTAAATAACCCAAAGAACTAATATCATATTATGGGACAACATCAATTTGTTTGCACTTTTCTATTTAAAATAGTGATCATTCCAAATGCTAAAGTAGGTGGTGATGAAGAAGCAGCGCTCCGAAAGCTAGTGTTGCCAATTAAATCTATTGGACTATAACCTGGTGTTGTGTGATTTTTAACTTTGTACACCCCAGTCCAACACCAGCATCTCCAAATCATGACTTTCTGGTTCAGTTAATCCCAAATGTTAAGTGAAATCTCATTTCGTGTGGAAATATGTTTCATTTTTAAAAATACAATTCATTTAGGGAAGTTGCACTGTTTGGATTGTTCGAGTAGAAGAAGAAACCAAAGTCAGACATTGAGTCAGGAAGCTACAATAGTGGTTGATCAAAATTTGCTTTTGTGGTTGTAAGGCATGCATCAGTAGTAGCACTTTCTGGATGTCTATACTATATATATCCTAAAGAGAGATGATTTATGATATTTTTCTGCCCTTTGATCAGTTTTATAGCAAATCACTTTGCCAAATACTGTGCAAAGATAGACAACGAAAGCAATTTGCATTTATATAGAGCCTTTAACATAATGAACTGTCCGTCAAAGCATCCTGTTGTTTATAGTGCATGTAAAACAGAAGTAATTCTTTATTTCTGTTGAAACATATCAAATCAGCATATAGACTTTGAGCATAATTACATGACAAATAGGTCTTGACTGACATTCTATTTGCTAATCACAAATTCTGATTTTCAAAACCTGTGTCTTGCATTTCATCATGATTCAAGAGCAAAAAGGGTTTCTGGTCTGAACGAAGACAGAATCCATCTGGTATACATATGATTGATATATCAATCACACATACACCAGATGGAGAAATCAATCACAAAATGCCTGAAATTTGGATCTTTTTAAAAAAATTGTATCAAGTATTAGTTCAACCAAAGTCGGGTCAATTCAAATGTAAATATTTATTCTGAACGTCTCTGTAAAAATCTTTGGTACTCAATGAGGAAAGTATAGGCAGAGAAAAATACTGAAGTACTTTGTAATCTTTTTTGCCACATTCTCAGTCTGCAGGAACCTGCATGAAGCTGTAATTGTAAGTTGCAATGTCTCAATGACCCTTGTATTCTTCTGTTTCCCAGGGATGATTTCTTTCAAAGCACTGTCAGAGAATGGCATTCAGGTAGAACAGTAAAAGTGCTATAGTCAGATGTGACAGTGCAATCTAGCATCACAACTTGCTGGTAGCACCATATTCTCTTCTTAAAGCACCTACATGTGTTTTGTACATCTTTATTCATGTCTCCTTCAGCTGGAAATTTTTCAGATGTGATAGATCAACGTCAATTGTACAACAGGCTCATCTACTTAAGGCATGAATGCCTTGTCACTTCTACCATGAGAAAATCTACAATCGGCTCTGACTCTGAAGTGGGTGCTGGAACCCATAGCATATAGCAGGGTTTTCATGAAGCACTCTAATATGGCTGAGTTTGAGCAATTGGGTTTGATGTAAGTGGTTATGTTTATCTCTGCACATTTTTCCAATTTTCACAGATGTATCAATCAGCTATTTACTGAACAACTCCCTGAGTATGGTTGCAAGCTTTGGGGAAAATTTAAGGCAGATGAATCTTGACATTGGCAGCATGTAGATTGTCAGCATTGTCACATTGACTAAAGACAGGGAATGCAAAATTATACAGCAGGGTTATCATCATCTGAAGCAAGCAATAGTGGCACTCAACCTTCACTTAACATTTTGGGATTTTGGGCATCAATAATTTGCAATGTTCCTCTTGAAGCACTGCAACTCGAGCAGTTAGTGACTAGCTAGGTCACACTGCATAGCACTTAAATGCCATGTTGATACAGGACTAAAGTTATATATAGGCCAGATTGAGAGAAGATGCTAGATTTCATTATTGTAAGGGCATTAGTGAATCAGATGAGCTTTTTCAAACTGTTGCGTAGGATTTGAATTCATGTTCTTTGAATTATTAATACAACAACATCACCACTGAGTTGCCATGCCCTTAACAAATGTATTACACAAATGTTACACAGCTATCTTCTGTTAAATAAATTGTTTACTAATTTGGGCTTGTAATGAGTTCTAATATTATGATGTTCTATTTATTATAGATAGAATAAACAGTATTCTAAATTACAACTTGTATTTCAATAGAGCCTTTAATGTAACAAAATATCACAAAGCGCTTCAGATATCAAATATCAAACAGAATTAATTCCGGTTGTGAAAATAAATAATTAATCAAAAGGTTGCTTTTTCAAAGCAGAGTACTGAAGGCTTTCACATACATATGAGTATTAGTGAAGATCAGCTGAAAGGTGTCTGCAACAACTTAAAATGCAGAGGATGACAACCATATAGAATAAAAAAAAGGCAAGACAGATAATAAGCTTTAAGAGTCCTCACCAGAGATATTAGAGACATCTGTTTCAAATAAAAGCTATTTCAACACTGGGAGAAATACTTTATGTTTTTCTTTCATAATCATACTGGAACACAAAGAATTAAATGACATGATCAGGTAGCATGGTTGATGCTTTTATATTCTTGACTATATTAGATTAAGGGGTGTGCTAATTGAAATATTTAAGATGATTAAAGGAATTTTTAGAGCAGATAGAGGGAAATGATATCTTCTGCTGGAGGTATCAAGAGCAAGGGTGCATGGACTTAAAATTGGAGCAAGACCTTTCAGGAGTGATGTTAAGAAGCCCATCTTTATGCAAATGTCAAAGAAAACCTGACAGCGGAATTTTCTCATTTTCAATCAAAAATGTTTTGTTGTGTGAGATTTGTGATACCCAGACCACCAAAGCTCAGAGTGAATTTCCTACAAATTCTCCACCCTTTACCTCATTAATTATTCAACCAGACTTTGGACTCCTTCCTTTTCACAGGATTGTGTAGCTGGAGAGTCAGAAGGGCTCACCCTGCTATGACCTTTCGCTGCTCTCACGAGGTCAACCCAATGTTAAAGCCCAGCAGCACACCACTTCAGATGTTACAAGTTAAGATTAAGTGCTCACATTGTGGTACATAAATTTACACACTCTACAGCTCCCACACACCTCATTCTCCCAAATTACTACCTCTTCCTGCCCTCGACTCTGCCTACTCCCTGGTGACAATTCACCACCTTTGCTGCATTACTACCAACTGCTCTTCTGTCCACTTCCATCATACTCAATCCCTCCCATAGCAAGAAAAACTACCATCACCCTCCCCTTTTAGAACCCCTATAATGTGGAACAGGCCATTCAGCCCAATAAGTCTACACCAACCCTCCGAACAGCATCCCACCCTAACTCTGTAACCCTGCATTTCCCACTAAAGGACCGTAACCCATTAAAGGACTTTTCCACTTGCACACAGCCAATTTTTTGAATTACATGCATAATGTTTGCTGGGTAATTTACTAGTATATATGACAGGCATGACACTGATGTTGCACAATGCCACACAGTAACATTTCCCTCTCTTTGTGTCTTACGGAACCGAATAGTGATACGCTGCCTATCTCACCCTCTGAATAAAAAGGAATGTGAGCCACATTGGACAGCCTGTAACTGAGTACTGAAGACCCTGCTAGGAAAGTCTAGTGATCTACACAGAGACTGACAGCCCATAAAGTCAGAGTTGAAGTCAGAGAGTGTGTGCTAAGCAAACAATGTGACATACGCAGAGGCTAGCATCCTTCACATAAATGCAAAGTGAGTGAGTGAGTGTTAAGCAAGTGAGCTAAGAGCCATTCAATTCATGAGATGTTTATGTGTCCCTGTGTACAGTGACCTGGTTAAGTCATGCAAGTTACACATGTCTCTGAACCCAAAGTCAAGAAGGGTTGAGGTGGTGTGTTAGTTGGTCCAAGTGCAAGTATGATGTTGTGGTGAGGATGGTGGCTTGCTGATACTGAGTTGCATGGATGAAGGGACATGGAGAATGGTGACCATGGAACATGTAGGGACAGTATTGTGGAAAAGTAGGGTGATGGCTGGAGCAAGCATTTGGTGAGCTGCAGTTGTTAGATACCTGCTCTGATTTACATGTTGGAGTTTGCACCATCAAGATTCTTTGAAAAAGAAAGGAGAATTGGAGGTGGCTTATAAATAAAGTGAGTAAGGGGTTTACTTGGATGCAAATGCATGAAAATAAAGTAGTCGCTGCTCAATGGTCAGATTCTGAGGTCGCCATTTAATGCTTAAGAAGAAAAATTCAAAATGTTTTTGTTGATTCTTACTTTTTCATCCTCATCATATTTTTACACCTTTCTTACCTTCACCGAGGGTAGTTCCCCAAGGTCACGTCTTAGCCCCAAACATCTTCCACTGCTTCAACAACGACCTTCCCTCCATCATAAGGTCAGAAGTTGGGATGTTCATCAATCATTGAAGAAGGGCTTATGCCCGAAACGTCGATTCTCCTGCTCCTCGGATGCTGCCTGACCTGCTGCACTTTTCCAGCAACACATTTTTCAAATCAAAGTACAATGTTCAATACCGTTCGTGACTCCTCAGAGACTTAAATAGTCAGTGTCCAAATGCAACAAGATCTGGAAAATATCCAGACTTGGGTGGACAAGTGGGAAGTAACATTCGAATGCCAGGCTATGACCATCACCATAAGAGACAGTCTAAACACTGCCCCTTGACATTCAATGGTGTTAACATTACTGAATCCCCCATCTGGGATCATCCTGAGAGTTACCATTCATTAGAAACTCAACTGAACTCACTACAAAATCACAGTGGCTACAAGAACAGGTCAGAGGCTACGACCAAGGACCACTCAGGAGTATGATGGAATATTCCCACTTGCTTGGATGAGTGCAGCCTCAACAAGAAGCTTGACACCTTTGAAAGCAGCCCGCTTGATTGGCACTACATCCACAAGCGTTCACTCCTTCCATCACTGATGCTCAGTAGCAGCAGTGTGTACTATCTACAGGATACAACGCAGAAATTCACCAAAGACCCTCACAAAGCACCTTCCAAACCCACAATACCCATCTTCAAGGACAATGATAGCAGACATATGGGAACATCACCACCTTCAAGTTCCCCTCCAAGGCACTCACCATCCTGACTTGGGAATATATCATTGTCATTGGGTCAGAATCCAGGAATTTCCTCCCTAATGGCATTGTGGATCAAGCCACAGCAAGTGGACTTCAGCAGTTCAAAAAGGCAGCTCACCAACACCTCCTCAAGGGAAACCAAGGACAGGCAATAAAGGCTGGCCCAGCCAGTGACACCCACATCACACAAAACGTATAAATAAAACAAGACTCACACACACAGGTTGGGTGCGGCTAGATCTCTATCTTCTCTTCAGTTCAACTACATCAGTCCAGATCAGTTGAAAATTTCAAAATAGATTTTAAGGAGCTCAGGCAGATAGATGTTAAGGGATGGAAAAGTTATGGCATGACTGAACATCAGAACAGGCCTGATGAAGTAAAAGGCTAACACATATTTTATCTATGTCCTTATTTTGAGGCTCCTGAACAATTTGGGCAATGTCTGGTCAGTTGGTAAAATATGATGAGATCCTAAAAATGAGATTCTCAACAGCGACAAAAAAGTAAGTTTAATTTTCTACCTATTTTAATGTGGCTAGGGGAGAATGGCATGCTTTAATATCTCATGAATTACCTGATCTCACCTCATTCACATACAGTTTGTTGTTATACTAGATAGTGCTTAGAAACTGGAATGCAACAATTCCCACCAGGAAAGCCAAAATACGCAATTGGTAGCTCCAGCTCACCATTTATCATCATAACCAATAGGAAGTTCCCCTCCATACCCTAAAAATCTGACTTATTTGGAACTTTATTGCTGGTCCTTCACTATTGTGGATTCAAAATCTTGGAACTCACTCCCTAATAGTTCTCATCAACTCTGGCAGTTCAAGAAAATGCTCATTTCTCAAGAGTAAATAGGGACAGGCAATGATTATTGTCCTTGTCAGCGATACACTCATCTATGAAAGTTCCTGTAGAACCTTATTTTGCTATATGAAGTGAACAATTGGTTAGGAATAAATTATAGAAAAAAAGTGTAAGGCATTTACCATTACTGTTGTTAATGCTTGTTTTTGACTATTGCAGTTTATGCATTTTTTAAAAAATACAAGACATTGCTCAATTCCTCACATTTGATTGTGATCAACTTTGACTATTGTTACATATTCATTTATACTGGCGATTTTATTCTATTGGTCTGTTTATTAACATCTAAAATGAGATTCACCAATATTTAAGGTGCTGTGTCTTAATACATTTTATACTATTAATCAATTCAGCAATATCTCGACTGAGTAGCTGGGGCACTTTCAATTTCTATTTCATTACATTTTATGGATTGTGCCAGAAATTTCTACATCATTTTGTTTTACCATGGAAAGCTATTCCAGAAGAGTACAGTACATTAAAAATCTGCTTTATTGCTTATACATTCTTCAGAGTACTACATCTCAGAACAGCACAGATGATGTTTTAATGTCCATCTGGAGAAAATTTAAGGATCATCTCATGTAGTTTATTTCCTCAGTGTCCACACAAGCAAACAATTATTAATTGGTATTGGTCTCTTCTTCAGATCAAAGTGGGTTGTCATATTTGTTCTTCCAGTGCAATATTGATACAGTCCATGGAAAGCTGGGAACAATATTTCAATAATCCAACTCTTTAGGCACAACATTAAAATTTGGCTTTACAGGTTCTATTCTCTATTAGAGTTGAAAAACGTGGCACTGGAAAAAGCACAGCAGGTCAGACAGCATCTGAGGAGCAGGAGAGTCGACGTTTCAGGCAGTAGCCCTTCATCAGGAATGTGATGGGGAAGGGGACTGAGAGATAAATAGGAATTTGGGGTGGGGCTGGGGGAAAGGTAGATGGGATGGCGATAGGTGGATGCAGGTAGGAGGTGATTGCGATAGGTTGGTGGGGTGGGTGGAACAAATAGGTGGGAAGGAAGATGGACAGGTAGGACAGGTGAAGAGGACAGTGCTGAGTCGGAAGGTTGGATCTGAAATGAATTTGGGATGTTGAGGAGTTTTGGAAACTGGTGAAGTTATGTAGATGCCATGTGGTTGAAGGGGCCCGAGATGGAAGATGTGATGATCTTCCTCCAATCAGCAGCTGGCTTTGATTTAGCAGTGGATCCTTTAGGGTTCTCCCGGCACCTTCCCCTGCCACCTGTCAAGGTACAAAACCTGCGCCCACACCTCCCCCGCACATCCATTCAAGGCCCTAAAGGATCATTTCAAATCTGGTAGAAATTTTCTTGCACATCCTCCCACCTCATTTACTACATCCATCACTCTCAATGTGGTCTCCTCTACTTCAGGGAGACTGAACGCCAATTCGCGGAACATCTCTGGTCCGCACGCACCAAACAACCAAATTGTCCTGTGGCCAACCATTTCAACTCCCTCTTACATCCCCAAAGAAAAGCAAAGCATGGGACAACTCACTACCAAATTAAAGCCACCCACAAACTGGAGGAAGAATACCTCACCTTCCACCTCGGGACCCTACAACTACACAGCATCAACATTGACTTCATCAGTTTTCAAATCTCCCCAAACCCAACTCATCCTAGATCCAACCCTCCAAAACACAGCTCTCTTGACCTAATCTACCTGTCCAGCTTCCTTCCCATCTATTCCCTCCACCCTCCCCACCACACTACCACCACCTATCTTCCCCTCAGCCCCACCTCCAAACCCCTATTTATCTCTCAGTCGCCTTCCCCCTCCACATTCCTGATGAAGGACTATTGCCTGACTATCTTGCTCCTCAGATGCTGCCTGACCTGCTGTGCTTTATCCGGCACCACACTTTTTGATTCTACACTTCAGCATCCGCAGTCCTCATTTTTAATGATTGGTAAACGACGCAGAGGCAAAATCAGTTTTTATGTGACAACTGGTTAGGATCTGGAATCTAATCCATGAGAGGATGGTGCTCAATCTTCCACAGATTAGAAATCTGACACTGACCTACATCTGGTTTCTGTGGTCAAAAAGCATCTAAATGTTCACAAAGTACAAATTATTGCTCTTTATGAAGGCCTTGAGGTAGATATGAGAGGCCTTGATAATTCATATGTCACGCTTACACTCAAGGGAAATCTGCTATTCTGTGCAAGTGTCATTGTGGTTTAGTTGGTAGCATTCCTTTTTCTTCTTCTTGAACAATCCCTCAAGACTGACAATGACTTCTCACACAGTTCAATGGGTTATGAGATGGCTGTGAAGTTTAATATGTTGTATGCAGAACTTTGCAATATCTAAGGAGGTTCTGTTTAAAGGGCCAAACAGATTTGGAGGTTTGTCCACACTCTCCGTGCTCTTGACAAAGTTGCTTTATAGGTTCAGTGTCTTTCCAAATGAACCATCTCCTTTTTAGGTAGTCAAAAAACAGGTTTCCTATGAGTTGGTCAGGATGTTTGATCATTTTAGTGATGCTTTGAGGACATCCCAGAAACATTTTAGCTGTTATTCTGGGAGTGTCCTGTCAGGACATAGTTTAGAATAGAATAGTTGCTATGTTACTCTGGTTTGCAACGATCGATCAACATGTCCTATCTGGTGGAGTTGAGTTTGGAGTGATCAATATGTGAGGGGACACTTCAGTTGGATCACCTTTCTTCCCACAGAATTTGGAAGAACTTATAAAGGCAACATTGACTGTATTTTTCCAGTGGTTTATGATGACTGCTGTAGAGTATTCAAATCTCTGAAGCATATTTGAGAACAGAGAGCACCACTGTCTGGCATATTATGACCTTTGTCTCAGATTTGAGTTCCTGCTCCTCAAACAGTCTTTTCTTCAGTTCCCAAAGGCTAAATTGGCACATTGAACGTAGTAATACATTTCACTATCTGCATCTGCTTTCACTGGAGGGTCAGTACCAACTTACAGAAATATGGTTTACATTTTGCAGAATCCTGAAGCACACTCCAGAGAGCTGAGCACAAAATCCCGGCTGGCATTCCAGTAGATGTCTAAGTCAAAGTACCACTGTTAGATGTGTCACTGTTTGGTTGAAATGTTAAACTGACACCCCATCCCGTCTGTCAAGTATATGTCAAAGATCCTGTGAAGTAACTCTAAGGGAGAGTAGGGAACTTCACACCAGAGTTCTGATTAATATTTCTCCCTCATCAATAGACCCCAAAAAAGATTGCCTGGTCACTGCCAGATTGCTGTTTGCGAAACCTTGTTGAGTGCAAATTAGCTGTCAGATCTCTGACAACAGAGACTGCATATTTAAAAAGAAAACTTCTTCATCTGTCATGTAATTTGAGATGTTTTGAGAAAAGAATTGAAGGCTTTTTTCTTTCAAAAACTACCACCCATCATCATGTTTGCATGTAAGAATGTTTGAATGTATAACTGCTATTCAGAAGTACCATTTCCAAAGCATGAAAATACATTCAGCATAGCCTGATAAAAGTGTTTAGTTATTCCCATTGTTAGGTACAATTTTAGTATGTATTGGATACTGACCATAGTGATTAATGACTAACTTGACACAAGACGTTACTTGCCCCTGTCAGGCCTGTTCATATAGCCAGTGCACTACCGACCGACCCAGCCCAAGATCAATCCAATTCTATACTAAGTGATGATGCGAAAATCAAAAGCCCATCCACCCATGCTTAAATAAGTAATTAAACGTCAATTAGGCTTGTTAACAAGTCCATTAACCTGAATAACATGCTACCTGAATATGGATGGGATTGCATCGGCCAGCTTTTATGGTCTACATGAGAAAATGCGACAAGGAAAGGGGTCACCTCATTCATGGGGTGCCTGCTTGCATCGGGGCACCAGCCCTAGGATGTATTCAGCCCCTTCCTCCTACACCAGCTCCCAACACCCTTCTCTGGCACTCTTCTCTCCCTTCCTGTTCCCTCGGATCCCTCTCCACCCAAAAACCTCAGGTCATTTTTCAACAGGTGACCACAGATATCCTGATGATATTTCCCAATTATTAGAAAGACCAGCTTAAAGTCTGCAACAATTTCAGGATATACAGTACAAGCTTGACTTCATGTTATGCCCAACAACAGCCAGGAGAAATAATTGACCAGTTCCTAGGCAGACGTTGATGCAAAGGCCTGGAATGTAATTCCGCTGAATTTCACTAAGCTAAAAGGCTTATAGAACTGGGCACTGCCTTCTTATTCATGAATTCCTGCAGAAAAAAAAACAATTCAAGACAGAAACCCAAAAGATACACCACCGCTAGATAATGGATACAAGCTCAAAGTCATTATTAAAAGCTACTAACATTTTTAGTTGCATGAGCATGCAGCATCTATTGTAACTGTCAACAGGGTCAGTAAAATATCCAAATCCTTTATGAAGCATGGCTTGTCCCATTCACCAAGCCAGTGTCCACCATTTCATCGTGGATGCAAGCTATGTTCTACAAAAGGACATTGGTCTAAAATTGTAAAAATTCAAATTGCCCAGAATACCTGAAGTGCAATATAATGCTCCACAACAGTGTATGAAGAGTGAACATAGAAGGAGGGACAAATCAGCTTCCAAATTTCAATCCATCACATACAACCATATCAATGAAGTCCAAGGAGAATTTGCAGCTTGCAGATACCAGTTAGACCTACAAGTGGTTAACTTGACACACCACATGCACACAATTAGAAAATCTGAACCTTTTGCCTCCAGTCAAGTGTTACAATCCCAAAGCAATTCACTACATACCAGAACCATGACTGGTACAAGTGCAGGTTAATTCTCTTCATGAATCTTACACGTGATCTTTTCGAAAACTGACACAGTGTGATCCAGTCCACACATTAGCTAACTGCTTACAACTGGTCCGGCATCAGATGGCATCGTCTGTCTCAAATATTAATATGGTTCCTCAGGGTGGACACCAAAAGTTCATTTCACTTTTGAAACATCTGGGGCAGCTATTATTGGTGTACAAAAATGTTTGGATCTACTGTTATTATGATCCACAACATAACAAATCCTTCAAGTACAACATCAATGATTCCAGACTGCACCATTGTGTCTATTCATCACCTGAATAACCTTTAGACAGTCAGGTTTTGTGCCATTGAAATCTTTAAAGGTGATGCAGTGCTACATCTGAAAGATGATGTCAAACCCAATATGGATTCTCCTTGTATGTGCAGCATTCACTTCAAGACAAAACTGCAAAAGACCACGAAATATCAGAGCAGAATTACATCATTTGGCCCGTTGAATCTGCTCTGCCAATAAATCATGGTTGATTTGCTTCTGGACCCCATTCTCCTGCCATCTTCCTGAAACTTTGATCACCTTACTAATCAAGAAACTATTTACTTCTGTCTTAAAGACACTCAATGACTTGGCCTCCACAGCCTTCCGTGGCAATGAGTCCCACAGATTCACCATTCTCTGGCTGAAGAAATTCCTCCTCCTTTCTGTTCCAAAGGGTCATCCTTCATTCACCCTAAGGCTGTTCCCTCAGGTTCTTGTCTCTGCTATTAGTGGAAACATATTATCTACATTCACTCTATCCAGGTCTCTCAGTATGTTATAAGTTCCAGTCAGAGCACCCTCATCATTTCAAACTCCATTGAGCACAGATCCAGAGTCCTCAACCGCTCTTCATATGACAAGCTCTGCATTCTTGTGATCATTCTTGTAAACCTTCTCTGGTCTCCCTCCAATGTCAGCACATCCTTCCTTCGACATGGAGCTCAAAACTGCTCACACCATATTCCAAATGTGGTCCAATCTTACACCTCAGCAGTGCATTCTGCTGTTGTATTCTTGCACTCTCAAAATGAATGCTGACCTTGTACTTGCCTTCCTAACTGCCAAATGAACCTCCACGTTAACCTTAAGAGATTCCTGAACTAGAACTCGAAAATGCCTTTGTGCTTCAGGTTCTTAAGTGCTTCCCCATTTAGCAAAAGGAATTCTTTGTAGCAAAGTGCTTTGCCTCACACTTTCCCATGTTGTATTCCATGTGCCATTTCTTTACCCCCTCTCCTAACCTGTCCAAGTCCCTACGCAGCCTCCTCACCTCAACTACGTGCCTCTCCACTTATCCTTGTGCCATTTGAAAATTTAGCAACAATGCCTCAGCTCCTTTGCCGAGATTGATAAATGTATACATGATTAGTCGTGCTCCCAACACTGACCCCTACAGAACTCCACTAGTCACCAACTGCCATCCTGAACGCAATCCCTTTATTTCCAATCTCTGCCTTCTGCCAGTCAGCCAATCCTCTATCCATGCCAGTACCTTATCCCTAACACCATCTTACTGAACAGCCTCCTTGTCAAATGCTTTCTGTAAATCTGAATAGATCACATCCATTGGGTCTCCTTTGACGAACTTACTCAATTCTGACAGATTTGAAAGGTATGACCTCCCCTTGATGAAGCTGTGTTGATTCAATCTACTTTACCATCCAGTTCCAAGTATTGGGAAATCTCATCCTTAATAATGGACTTTAAATGACCAAAGTCAGGATAACTGATTTATAATTTCCCATTTTCTGCATCCCGCTCTTCTTAAACAGGGGTGTTATATTAGCCATTTTCCAGTCCTCTAGAACCCTCCCTGACTCAGTAATTCCTGAAAGATCATTACTAATGCCTCTACAATTTCCTTAGCTATCTCCTTTAGAACCCCGGGAGTCTATCCGGTCGGAGTGATTTATCCACCATCAGACATTTCAGTTTCCCCAATACCTTCTCCTTAGTGATGGAAGCTACACTTGCCTCTGCCCCCTGACTCTCTTGAAATCCTAGTATCTTGCAGTGTAAAGACTAATGCAAAGTTAAGCATCACATAGCTGGTGCAATTCCCTTGTTTGTATTTGAAGAAAAATGAATAATTATTCTTCTAAGAAGATGTCCACTCAAGATTCCAACCTAGAAGAGTTTAATCCCAATTTCTCAGGTACCAAGTATTTTTTAAAGTCAATGCAAATGTATGGGTATTGACCCATACCTTTTTCCCAGTCACAAAAACTGACAACTTTTAGAGCACATTCAGAAGATACTATTTTATCAGAACGTTATTTGTATTATCAATCAGGAGAGTGTATTATAACAATGTATAAATCATATCAAGAATCTACTGGGCTGTTCTGTATCAGAAGAACTAAAGACGACCATGACACAAATCTTTACCAACTCATGACAGTGACAAGGAAACACAGTCTTGTTTTCAATTGTAAATAATGTCAAATCACCATTAATAAAATGAATATCTTCAGATCCATCTCCTCATCAAATATATTAAAAGATAATATCTATTGTCATCTGACATAAAAGATATAAAGAAGACACAAACACCAGAAGACAAAGGTGACTTACAGAGGTGTCTCAGTTTTCTTCAACTTTTGTAGTCATACACATTGAATTTTGCGATCAAAATCTCTCCTCTTTCAGATCCTCACAAAGACTTTTCATATATAAGGCAAGAAGATCACCAACATATTTTTCAATCTCTCCAATATTCTATCATCAGCAAGTCTGCACTTTAATATAATGATCTCTCCAAGCTTACCATGTTGGAAGTAGGTGGTCCCAGAAAGGCCTCAGAGTACGTCTATTACAACATGACAAGTCAAGTGCACTTGGTTCTACGGGCATTATGACTGTTAAGGTATGCTCCTCCACCATGGAAACAAACTCTTCTTCTTGTTTTCAGAACACAATGGTTTCACACATACCTATTCAGCAAACACTTCATTGTTCACACAGACCATAAATCATTGGAAACAATCAGTTAAAAGAACAAGAGCACCTCAATAATGCCAACAATTACTCATCCAGTGTGAGGTGAGCTTACTGAGTTGTGTTTACTGCAGGAGTCAGAGTTCAGAGCTGGAATGTGGAGCCACCTAAAGGTTTTTCCAGTGATCATGAATCTGGTGATTAAATAAAGCTATTCACCTTCCTTTAATAACATTTAAAAAGAATATCACCATGGTGGTGTAGCATAAAATGTTCAAAAAATTTGAATAATAATTTATTTTTCTGTACACGATCTAATTCTGACCTGTGCTGCTGAAGGACTGATTGAGAGTACTTTATGCCCTGATTGACATCTTGTAATCTCCGGGGGCAACAACAGTCAATGGAGCAAGGCATATTCTCTCAATATTTCATTTTCCCCATTGGGCAATGGACACAGGCTGCAGGACTTCAAGCATCATATTGCAGCTGTCATACCTCACACACAAGGAAACGGGCTTTCTTTGGTGGGTTTGATGGGGGGGGAGGGGGTATTGACTGGAAGGCATCTTGGCAATTGCTTTGCATCAAAGACACAGAGGCAATTTAGTGGGTCACATTACATGAAGTCAGGATGTGCATAGGAAGGGGTATTGTCAGACTTGAAAGTAAAATTGCAATCATACATGTTTCCAAATTGCCTGTAACATCAGTGGCAAAGAGCTATCCTCTCAACAAACACAGCAAAGTAGAATCATTACGAGGGCCCACTGCTCAGCAACTTTCTAGGTGCGATGCTATCCTCTGAAAGGGTACAATGTTGAAAATCATAAAATCGGTTGTTGAATGTAATGCCCTTTTACTAAGGTGGCACCTTGCAGTATTCCCCAGACATAGTATCCCACACCATATTGGTGTGCTGGCGAATCCACAATCTCAGTCACACAAAGGGGATCTGTTACCTGAAGAGGGAAAGCCTGAGTGGCTAGAGAGACTTTGTAACTACTTACTTCCAGGATGACTGAGCTGGATTAAGATGTTTTCTTTTCCTGTTATTATTTCATTTGTACAGTTGGGTATCAGCCAACTCCTCAGCTCGCTGTATACCATGTTCCTCAAATGTTGACTTGCTTTTCTATTTGGAGAAAGTGAGCCCTGCAGATGCTGGAGATCAGAGTCGAGAGTGTAGTGCTGGAAAAGCACAGCAGGTCAGGCTGCATTCGAGGAGCAGGAGAATCGACATTTCAGTCATATCTGTACAATGAAATGTTGAATTTTTCTTTCAAATATGATTCTGATATCCTTACCTCTGTGAAAGTTAAAATGCATGCCCAAACCTTGCCCTGGATCAACATAACCTCTGAAGCAGAGCTCTTCCACTCTGTTATCCTCCTGGCTGTTTGCCTGTCATCAAAGACACATCAGTTTCATTTGAGAGTCCACTCCCTGGTGAATATGATCGAGTTGTCCCATACCTGTCGCTGCTCCATATTTATGTTCAACTTTCAATACTCTTGCCCTTCTGCAGAATATAATGAGCTTCCACCAGTACCATGGCATTGCTTGAGCATCCTCACAGACAATACTTCCACTGCCATGGGGTGCGAAGTGTGGATCTGTTTCTTCAATTTGCCTCTACACAGCTGGTAAATTGGGATGTGAGTTGCTCAGTTTACTCCTCTCCAACAATTTATCATTACCCTCAGTCTCTCTGAGATTCTTAGGGAGTGTATTGACTGCAATCCCACGTGGATATTCTAATAGATGAGGCTACTGCCAGTCACCCCTTTCTGAATTTGAAACAGAATCAAAATTGTGGTCAGTCAAATGCGAGAAATCCATTTGTTGCTTAAAGATGCCAAAAATTTTCATTCTCCAGTCCTATTGTGACAATAAGACATCAGAACACTGCAACAGAAGATATACTTACAAAAGTGCCTACTCCCTGGAGCGTTGGAGGCTGAGTGGTGACCTCAGAAAGGTTTATAAAATCAGGAGGAGTATGGATAGGATAAATAGCCATGATCTTTTTCCCAGGGTAGGGGAGTCCAAAATTCGAGGGTACAGGTTTAAATTGAGAGGGAAAATATTTAAAAGGGACCCAAGGGGCAGCTTTTTCATGCAGAGGGTGGTGCATGTGTGGAATCAGCTGTCAGAGGATGTGGTGGAGGCTGGTACAATTACAACTTTTAATAGGCATCTGGATGGGTATATGAATAGGAAGAGTTCAAAGGGATCTGGGCCAAATGCTGGCAAATGGGACTAGATGAATTTAGGATATCTGGTTGGCATGGACCAGTTGGACCAACGGGTCTGTTTTCATGCTGCACAACTCTGTGACTATATTCCATACAATGATTGATCACCAGCACCACCCATGGACCATTAGAAGATTTTCTTCCCTTTCCATCCCACTAAATGTAGGTGCAGGCCGAACCACCATAGCTGGGCTGGAGGAAAGCTGCTGACTCGTATGCCCCAGTGACTTTGTAGATTTTTGAGGGTTTGTTTGAGCTCACAGGGCCCCAGTCTGCTAACAGTGTCCTGCACAGACCCAAGTTTGCCATCCTTGACATGAGCTGCTAGAAACATTGGGGTCACTGGCAAGTGACAGGTCACCTGTGGAGTGTTCTGAGATGAAGCTGCCAGCATGCCTGTCTGTCTCCTCTCCTCCCTGTGGATGCCACATGTCAGAGCTACCACATTGGTAAGAATGATGATGGGGTCCTCCATCTTCAGTGGCATTGAGCTGGACTGCAATGTTGGCCCAGGTTGGAGTGGTCTGATGAACATGTATCCTGTTGCGGGTCACCCAGGTATAGGATGGATCTTCTGTTGGCAATTCTGTTCCACAGCCTCAGGAAGGTAACATTGGTGAACCTGAGAAAAGTTTCCAATTCTCAACAGGCATCCAAAAACCACAGCCATTTTCCCATGTGCCGGGGAGAGATTTTCCCCTGTTACTCATTGATTTCGGTTTTCTTAGGGCTCCTTGATGCCACATTTGATTGAATGCAGCCTTGATATCAACGGCTGCTACTCTCACTTCTCCTCTGAATTCAGGTCTTTTGTCTGCATTTGAATCATGGTTGTAATGTGGTCAAGAGTGAATGGTCCTGGCAAAACCCAAACTGGGCATCGGTTTTGTTGCTGAGCAGATGCTACATAATAGCACTGTTGATGACACCTTACATCATTTTATCAATGATTGAAAGTAGACTGATGCAACGGTAATTGGCCAAGTTGGATTTGTCATGCTTTTTGTATACACAGCATTCCTGGGCAATTTTCCACATTATCAGGTAGATGCCAGTGTTGTATCAGTACTGGAAGGGTTTAGCGAGCAGCACGTTTTGAAGGACAAATCTTCAGTACCATTGCTGGAATGTTGTTAGGGCCTATAGACTTAACATTATCCAGTGTCTCCAACTGTTTCTTGATATCTCATGCAGTAAGTCGAATTCGCTCAACACTGGCACAGGGATCGACTGGAGGATCATTCACTCAGCACTTCTTGCTGAAGCTTACTGTGAATGCTTCAGCCTTAACTTTCACAATAATGTGTGGGCTCTTCCATCACTGAGGATGGGGAGACGCCTCCTCCAGTGATTTGTTTATTGTCTGCCATCATTCAGGACTGCCAAACTTAGATCTGATCCACTGGCTGTGGGATTGCTTAGCTCTGTCTATCACTTGTTGCTTATGCTAATTGGCAATGCAGGTAGTCCTGTTTGGTAGCTTCACCAGGTTGATACCTCATTTTTTTTAAAAAATCACACAACACCAGGTTATAGTCCAACAGGTTTACTTGGAAGCACTAGCTTTCGAAGTGCTGCTCCTTCATCAGGTGGATGAAGAAACAGAGCTTTGAAGGCTAATGCTTCCAAATAAACCTGTTGGACTATAACCTGGTGTTGTGTGATTTTTAACTTTGTCCACCCCAGTCCAACACTGTCTCCTCCAAATCATGAGCTCATTTTTAGGTATGCCTGGTGCTGCTCCTGGCATGCCCTCCTGCACTCTCCATTGAACCAGGGTTGATTCCCTGACTTGATGATAATGATTGAATTAAGGATATGCCAGACTATAAGGTTGTGGATTCTGGTGGAATATAATTCAGTGACTGTTGATGGACAACAGCGCCTCATCGATGCCTAGTATGGTGTTGCTAGATCAGTTCAAAGTCTGTCCCATTGAGTATCATGACAGTGCCACACATTTGTGTACGAAATACAGAAAGCTAGCACAGAAGTGCAACAGATAATCAGGAAGGCTAATGAAATGTTGTCCCTTATTTCAAGAGGGGTTGAAGTATAAGACTAGGGAGGTCTTACTGCAACTATGCAAGCTTCTGGTGAGACCACATTGAAGTACTGTGAGCATTTTTGGTCCCTGTATTTAAAGAAATATATCATTTCATTGGAGGTAATTCAGAGAAGGTACATTAGAATGATCCCTAGTGTGGAGGGGTTGTTCTACAAGCAAAGGTTGAACAGGTTGGGACTCTTCTTACTGACGTTTAAAAGAATGAGAGGTGATCTCATTAAAACATATAGGATTCTTAAGTGGCTTGACAGAGTAAATGCTGAGAGGATGTTTCCCCTCATGGGAGAGTCTAGGTCCAGAGGGTATAGTCTCAGAATAAAGGGGCACCAAACTAAATGGAGTTGTGGAGGAATTTCTTCTCTCAGAGGGTTGTGAGGTTTTGTAACTCCTTGTCGCAGAAAGCTGTGGAGACAGAGTCCTTGTATATACTTAATGCTGAGATAGATAGATTTTTGATCAGGAGGGGGATCAAAGGTGATGGGGAAAGGGGAGGAAAGCGGATGTGATGAATGTTGGATCAGCTATGATCCAATCTGAATAGCAGATCAGTTATGATCTTATTGAATGGTGAAGCAGGCTTGAGGGTCGAATAGCCCAGTCTGATTCCTATTTCTTATCGTTGTATGGCTATGATGAATTAGCTCTGCACAGACTGAGTATCAAATCTGAAGCTTTTGTTGCCTGTGTTCTTTCAGAACTCAGCTCATAAGCTTGTGGAACTATTGGGAATGCTCACTTAGGGAAGTGACACCCATTTGAAATTTTAAGCCAGACCAAATTAAAAAAGCAAATCCGTGATTGACCATTATGGATCTGCTGTCAAAACTATTCAAAATAATGTCAAGAAGACAGACATCCACACCAACATTGAAATCAATCAATCACCACAATTTATAGAAGGCCGAAATGGCAAATTTATTTTAACAGCTCTAGCACATGTAAAGTGGGGGTGTATTTACAAATTTTCATTCCTGATATGGAGCTTTGCTTCAGCAGAAAATAATGCAGTAGATTAGTAGAAGGGGGCTATTCATTCCATTAAGCCTGTGCTGGCCCTTTGAGCAATTAAATTAGTTACACCACCCTGCATAATGTTAAAAAATCAATAGCCTCACCACTAGATTTTCCATCAGTTGACTGTGTAAAATTTATCATGGTAAAATTTAGACCAGGGAAGCAATCTTCATGATTTATATTTCTGAGATGAATGGGCACATCAGCCCACCATTATACATTATACATTCCTGAGAAAGTCCGTTCACGTAGCAAAATATACATGCAGGGACAAGGAAGAAGTGAAGCAAGAAGGTGATTTGAAATAAAACATCTCCTGTCACCTTACCATAGTATAGCTGTGAGCCACCTTCATTAATTCAGTGCAGCCCTGAGCATCAGCAAATGCACGGATACCCAGGCAGTTTGATGGATGGAGCAGTTTCATTAGGAAATGGCAGCATACTTCCACCACTTGGGAGAGCTGGAGCAGGCAGGCAGCTGCTAAGAGATTCTCAATTGTCTCCTCCTTTAACTCAAGGCAGCCTGAAAGAAATACATTCCCAAAACACACGGTGACAACTATGCTCTCAAGAGTGAAACAGTAAACAAAGATTACCAAAAGAGATTTTTTTTTGCACAATATTCACAGTGATACACTTTGCTCTCTCTGCCTAAGAATAATATCAATAAGCATGCAAAGTTACATTTTAAAAAAAACTGTGCAAATCCAATTCTATCGAGCTAGATTACTTTCAGCTGAACTGTTTAACAAACCTTCTTTGGTAATCATGGTATTGAAACATGCAATTCAGAGGACAGATAACCATTTCCGCACCTTCAGTACAGCAACACGAACTAGACTTTCTAATCAGCGTAATTTTATTGCCATAATTCACCTATTTATTTCAAATTGGTCAACTAAACAAAAATAACCTTCCTCAAAAATCTGAGGAAATATTTATTGAATAATGCAAGCATGGAATGGATGAAAAATACACAACAATAAATCTTAATAATCATAATAAATTCTGACTGATAACTGGAAATTCAATTCCATTTCCCCAGCTTCATCTATGCATGAAGTTAGTGTGAGACATAAAAGTTAAAATAAACTTAGAACAAATTAGTTTAATCTTTGTACATTTATTTGACTTTAGGATGTGGGCGGCACTTGATAAACCAACAATCATTACCCATCTCTAGTTAGTGTCAGGGCATGAATAGTTTGACACATATTTTGGACTGAAGTCATATATAAAACAGAGAAGTTAGTGTTAACAGGTCCTCTCCTCTGAAGGGCTTTTGGTTTTATAACATAAGTTTCATGGCCATGTTTCCTTGAATGGAGATCCACATTTTATCAGATTTATTGAATTCAATTTCTTGACTTTCCTCGTGTGAGATTGAACTCCCAACAATTAACTGTCAGCCTATTTTCATAAGCTCTTCATTTCTACGTGTGTGGCTGCACAAAAATACTTTAAAGACAGTACTTGAGGAACTGCATTGTTATCTGTACCATTTTCAAAATTATTTTTAATCTGATTGAAACAAAATATTTAGTTTAAAACTTGTCAGCTGAACTAAATTCAAGAGTCTTCGATATTGTGAATGCTTTCAACGCCAATCTAGAATTGAGTCGCATAGTTTTCTCCTAGATGGGCTGATTCTCCCTGATCCAGCTCAATGAGGAGAGGTTGATATTTTCATTGGAAGAGATCCAATGTGCTGAAATACATTTGCTCTTTACTCAAAAGCTTAAATAGTTTCCCAAATGGCAAAGGTTTTCTTTTGCATAAGAGCTATCTCTCCCACCCCATCCATATCTTAAAATTCTTCTCAATGGGATAGGGATGCCTAGCGAAATGAAAGCTTCCTAACACTGCCAAACATTGGAAATTCCCTGCATTACATGTGGGAGTTTATGTTCTAAAATATTTGTAACTCAGGTACCAAGAATTCTAATGTGGTGGAAAACATTCTACAAATAATAGTTTAATCTACGACTTTATGACGCTAAACATGGACAGAGGCACCCGAAATGTTAACCCAAGACAGGTCGCAAGACCTCTTCTTTCATGGGATGTGGACATAACAGGCCAGGTTAGCATTTATAGCTTATCCTGAAATGCCCAAGAGAAGGTGATGGTGAGTTGCCTTCCTGAGCTGTTGTAGTTATACTGACAATGCTGTTAGGAAGGGACTTGCCCAAAATTTTCACACAGCTAAATTGAAGGGCTGGCAATACATTCCCACGTCACAATGTTATGTGGCCTGGAGGGGAATTTACAGGTGTCCCATCACTTCAAAGTGGGCCTCATGATTACTAGTTCAATGACGTTTTTTATGGACTTGGCCAGACCACTCCAAACATTCTTTAGCAGACAGCCCAGACCATAACTTTGCAATTTGTTTTGGTAAGTATACAGAGAAAATTAACCAAAATAAATTAGTTAGGTTGACTACCAGATTTTAAAACAGACAAAAATGTATTTACAAAACTACTCAATGAAACACAAAGAGCAGAATAAAGAACCCATACAGAGTTCAGTCTATCCAACTAGACTAAATTATGCTGTTTTGAATATACACAACAGTCCCAATAAACAAACCCCTTAAACACAGTCAAAATAAAACAAAGGCTTATTGGTCGAGCTTAGAAGGGCAGAAGGAGAGAGAATATAGCAGCCTGTTTCCACACAGCCCACAGCTAAACTACCATTAGTTCTGGACTGAGCCGATCAGCTATAGAGCTCGCCATGCCCTCTTGACTTATACTTCTAAAAACATGAAAGGTTTGGCCTAAAGATTCATCTGTTTACTTATAAACAAAAGGCCTTTCATCTCTGTACCAAACCCAGCCGTTCTGGAGCCCGGCCTGTTTACAACCACTCTGACAAAAACCAAAGTAACAGTATACTGGAGAAAAGGAACAGCTTTTAGAAAAAAGGACCAGCTTTGTGACACGTCTCTCCTTAAAAGAAAATGAACCATCAATATCCAAAGATGGCTTAACTTTTAAAGCCCTTCAAAAGAACGGGTTTGTACTCTAAAACACATATATACACTACACTATCTAAACATGTGCAAACATGCACAACCACATGCAAAATCAGGCCATGGCGCCCTCATGCCTCTGTATCTCATTCGAGTCTTGATAACGCATCGGCAATCACATTTTCACGACCTGTCACATGTACATTTGTCAAATTAAATGGCTGCAACAACAAGCTCCATCTAACCAGTCTGGCATTTTTGTCACTTAAAGTTTAACACAAATGTCAATGATCAGTGCATACAATTGTCTCAGATGCATTGCTGGTAGTATAAACACTGAAATGTTGTAATGCCAACACCAAGCTCAAAGTCGTTTTCTCCACTGTTGAATATTTCTGTTGATGAACATTCAAATTCCTGGAAAAATATCCGATGGGTCTTTCTATTCCTTCGTCATCCTCCTGCAGGAGCACTGCACCGACACCTACATCACTGGCATCGATAGCCACCTTGAAAGGCTTTATGTAAACCAGTGTGACTAATACTGGGGCAGTGGTTAACATAGATTTTAGGCTGTCAAATACCTTTTGACAGTCCATTGTCCACTGAAACTTCTTGCCCTTTTTAATAATTCAGTGAATGGAGCAGCGACACTGCTAAAATTTGGCACAAACTTTTGGCAAAGTCCACTCAATCCCAGTAACTGTAGTACTGCTTTTCTCATTGACAGTGTGGGAAATTCCCCAATTACTTTTGTTTTCGGATCCTGTGGCGCCATTTGTCTGTGTCCAATAACTTGGCCTGAGATGGTGACTTGGGCTTTACCACCAAGCCTGCCTTCCAAAGTCGGTCAAGCATGTCTGATAAATGCTGTAAATGTTCCTTCCATGACTGACTAAAAATCACCAGGTCATCAACGTAAACAACACAGTTGGTAATCCGGCAATGACCTTAATAATTAGTATCTGAAATGTGGCTGGAGCATTTTTCATACCAAATGGCATGACTTTGAACTGATATAGTCCATTTGGCGTTACGGAAACTGAGATTGCCTTTGCTCTTTCTGCCAGTAGGAGAAAGTGAGGACTGCAGATGCTGGAGATCAGAGCTTAAAAATGTGTTGCTGGAAAAGTGCAGCAGGTCAGGCAGCGTCAAAGGAACAGGAGAATCTACGTTTTGGGCATAAGTCCTTCTTTTGGCATAAGCCCTTCTCTTTCTGCCAGTAGCCTCTGAGCAAGTCCAACTTAGAAATGTAAGTTGCTTGTCACACCTTATCGATACAGTCCTCCAACTCCAGAATTGGATGTACATCAGTCTTTGCAATGGCACTGGCTTTGCGATAGCCCACACATAACCATTGGGTACCATCTGGCTTTGGCATCATGACTATAGGTGAGCTCCAGTCACTGTAACTCACTTTGATTATGTCATCTTGGAGCATGCATTCTATCTCCTTCTGTACCTGTGCCAACTTTAGTGGGTTACACCTGTAAGGATGTTGCTTAATTGAAACAGCATCTCCTCTATCTACACCATGCACAATTAGGTTAGTACTTCCCAGTTTAAATTTCCACATATCTTCCCCTGTATTGGAATAGTAATAGCTCTTTCAAGTCATTTTGATTTTCTTTTGGAAGGTTAGTCAATAATTCATCACAATTTTTGACAAATTCCTCATTGTCCAATTTGATTTGAAGAATGTCCAATTCAGAATCCCCTGAATTCTTCTTTGTGTTCTGTGATCATTACCACCTTCTCCTCTTGCTTTCCTTCCCTGTCAAAATACCTTTTGAGCATTTTCACATGACACGCTCTGAGATTTCTTCCTGTCTGGAGTCCCTATCAAGTAGTTCACCCCACTCAATTTCCTCTCAATTTAATAAGGTCGACTAAACCTGGCTTTTAAAGGTTCACCTGTTACTGGAAGTAACACCAATACCTTATCCCCAATTGCAAAATTGCGAATTTGTGACTTCTTATCTGCTTTTAGTTTCATTGTATGCTGTGATACTTTTAAGATTTGACACACAGTCCAAATGGGTGGTCTCTGAATTCTAACTTATTATTTTTTCCTTAATCAATTTTAACGGTCTTCTCACTTCATGCCAAAAACTTAATTCAAATGAACTGAATTTGGTTGATTCATTTGGAGCATCTCTGGTCGCAAAAAGTACAAATGGAATTCCCTTATCCCAATCATCTGGATAATCCTGGCCATAAGCCCTCAACTTGGTCTTTAATGTTTGATGCCATCTCTCTAACACTCCCTTTGATTCTGGATGGTATGCAGTAGGTTTGAATTGCTTTATTCCCAAGTTATCCATAACCGCCTTGAATAATTTGGATGTGAAGTTTGACCCTTGATCTGACTGGATCTCTATTGGTCATATGTATTTTGTAAAAAAATTGAGTAATTCTTTTACAACCCTTTTAGCTGTGATGTTGCGTAATGGTATTGCTGCTGGAAATCTAGTTGACACATCCATTACTGTTAATAAATACTTATTCCCATTTTTTGTTTGAGGTAGGGGACATACACAATGAATCTTGTGAAAGGCTCGTCAAATGTTGGAATAGGTATTAAAGGTGCAGGCTTTATTACTGCCTGTGGTTTTCCAATTAGTTGACATGTATGACATGTCTAGCAAAATTCAACGATATCCTTGTGTAGTCCAGGCCAGTAAAATGTCTGTATTTTAGCCTCTGTTTTCCTCACTCCTAAATGACCTCCAATTAGTAGCTTATGTGCCACTTGCGGCACCTCCTTTCTGTACCCTACTGGCAAAACACTTTATGAATCTCTGCCTATTTTTCATCTGCTTGAATATGTGATGGTCTCCATTTCCTCATTAAGACATCATTTGTTAAGTAATAACATACAGGGATGCATTCACTCTCCTTCTCTGTATATGCCTTTTGATACAACTGTTTTAAGTTCTCATTTTTCTGCTATAATTCAATAACCTTAGCAGAGATAAAGATACTTGCACGTTTACATATGTGTTCCTGCTCAGTCCCACTTACCTGATCAAAAAAGGTCTTGGATAAAGCTATTTCAGCTTCCTTATCTGTGCCTTTTGACCTTTCCTGCTTCAACTTGTGCCTCTGTGATCTTGTGACCACACAAACTGGGAAGATCCCTGCATAAACGCCCTGCATTTCTTCAGTTGCTTGAGCCTCCACTAGTTTTTCAACTAGAGTAGGCAGCACACTTACCAGTCAATCAGCTAAATCATTTGCAAGGACAAATTGTATTCTTGGAGCTGAGAGTTTGTCCAGTAGTCCTACCAGAAATTCTCTTCTCTGGACACTCTAGTCTCACTTTACATAATTGAGCACTTTTTGTCTAATCATGGATTCCTGCTCCCAGTACCTTTTCAGGAGTACATATTTCCTCATCCCTCAGCATTACAGACTGAGAGGATCCCGTGTCCCTTAAATATTGTAACCTTTTTACCTGCTACTCCTGGCCTATGTGAATAAACTTTACCCTTGCATGCATATTTTTTCAAAAGAGTCATGCTGGAAAAGCACAGCAGCATCTGAGGAGCAGAAAAATTGATATTTCGGGCAAAAGACCTTCATCAGGAATGAGGCTGGGAGCCTCGTGGGTGAAGAGATAGATGAGAGGAGGGTGGGGCTGAGGGAAGGTAGCTGAGAGTGCAATAGGTGGAGGGAGGTTGGGGTAAAGGTGATAGGAAGATGATAGAAAGGTGGTGGGAAGGTGGAGCAGATAGGTGGGAAGGAAGATGAACAGATGGGAAAGGTCATGAGGATGGTGCTGAGCTGGAAGATTAGAACTGTGGTAAGTTGGGGGGAGGGGAAATGAGGAAACTGGTAAAATCCACATTGATGCCATGGGATCAGAGGGTCCGAAGCAGACGATGAGGGGTTCTGCCTCCAGGCATCGGGTGGTAAGGGAGTGGCGATGGAGGAGGCCCAGGACCTGCATATCCTCAGCCTCATTCCTGATGAAGGGCTTTTGCCCGAAACATCAATTTTCCTGCTTCTCGGATGCTGCTTTACCTGTGTGCTTTTCCAGCACCACACTCTTGACTCTAATTTCCAGTATCTGCAGTACTCACTTTTGCCCTGTATATTTTTTAAGCAGATTTGGCACTTCCTCCTTAATCAACCTCTGATTCAGCTTTCTAGCTTCCATTGGGCTTTTTGTTACCATGCCAACAAAACTTCCAGGCTTGTCCTGTTTTCCCACATCTGGCTTTTTCCTAGCCCACCAACACTGATTTCACGTGGCCCACTTTATTACAGTTAAAATACTGGAGCTTTTTTAACTTCTTTGTCGCCTTCAAGAGTTTCCTTTTTACCCTAAGGTAAGTTCTCCTTATGATCTTCACTGAGATCTACCTGTCCCTTTCCATGTGAGGATTTCTCTTTTCCCCAGTTTCTATCCCTCATGGACTGAAATTGATTCTGGAAGCCAAACCGAGTTTTATGGACCAGCTCATAATCATCAGCCACTTCAGCTGCTAAACCTGCTGTTTTAACTCTCTGCTCTTCCATCTGAGTTTGTGCTGCCTCAGGCAGTGAATTTTTGAATTCCTCCAAAATAATGACCTCTGCCAGGGCATCATAGGTTTGCTCTATTTTTAAAGCTCTTATCCACCTATCACAATTATTCTGTTTGATCCTTTCAAATTCAATATAGGTTTGACCAGGGTCCCTCCTTAGATTCCTGAAACGTTGTCTATAGGCTTCCGCTACAAGCTCATCTACACTTAAGTTGGCTTTTTTCATCTCATGATTCGGAGATGCCGGTGGCAATCACCTGATGAAGGATAGTCCAATTAAACCTGTTGGACTATAACCTGGTGTTGTGTGATTAATAACTTTTTTCACCTCATCATACTCCCCGACACCTCCTTTGATAGTGATACAAAGGCCACACTACCCCTACCTACAAGTTTTATTTGGATCAACAAAACCCACATGGTCACTGCCCACTGCATCTGTTTAGCCACTTTTTCAAATGAGATGAAAAAGGCTTCCACATCCTTCTCATCAAATCTAGGCAATGCTTGAACATACTTAAACAGTTTCTCATCAGGTTTTCGCCCACCATGGGTTTGCTCACCCCCACTCTCTTCCGCACTAGATTTGCCTTCAGCCTTCATCTCTATCCTTGTAATCCGACTTTCTGTTTTAAGTGTCAGTTTCTGAAATTCAAACTCTCTCTCTTTTTCTTTCTCTTCTGCTATAGCCCTTTGTTCTTCTTTCTCTTCTGCTTTCAACTGTAGCTCAAACTGTTTAATTTCTGTTGCCCTTTCGTTATCTCTTGCCTCTGACTCAAGCTGCTTCTTTTGCAATTGAATTTTTGCCATCTCTACAGATTCTGATTGTTTCTCCAGCAAGTTTAAATGTTGAGCCACTGCTGTGATTATCTCTCCTTTCCTCACAGAGGAGGCAGCTCCAATCATGGCTTGTCCGCTAATTCCTGCACTTTGGTCTTATTCACTCTTGTAAAATTTCCAAAGTCACTGTGTACACCTCCAGAGAACTCTTGGTGACTGAAAGAGCCATTGCTTGTCTACCTAATCAAACCAACACCCAAAATAATGACATTAGCACCTATCATCCACTGTTTAAAATCCCGCAAAGAGCCCCCAGTCTGTTATGGACTTGACCAGACCACTCCAAACATTCTTAAGCAGGCAGTCCAGGCCACAACTTTGCAATTTGTTTTGGGAAGTGTACAATGAATATTACCTTGAGTAAGTTAATTAGGTTGATTGCCCGGTTTTAAAACAGACTAATATTTATTCACAAAATTACGCAATGAAACACAAAAGAGCAGAATAATGAACCCGGCAGAATTCAGTCTATCCAAACTAGGCTAAATTATTCTGTTCTGAATATACATAACAGTCCCAAGAAACATAGTAAAAATGAAACAAAGGCTTACAGGTCAAAGTTAGAAGGGCAGAAGGAGAGAGAGTTTAGCAGTCTGTTTCCACACAGCCCATAGCTAAACTCCCATTAGTTCTGGACTGAACTGCTCAGCTATAGAGCTGGCCACACCTTATAAACAAAAAGACCTTTCATCTCTGTACAAAACTCAGCTGTTTCGGAGCCTGGCCTGTTTACAACCCCTCTGAGAAAAACCAAGGACACAGTATCCTGGAGAAAAGTCACAGCTTTTAGTAAAATGGACCAGCTCTGTGACACGTTACCATTATATCAGCATCTTCCGTTAATTTTGCAAATAAGGGAATCTAAGAGAAAAATGCTGTGTCTTTAGTGTGTACACTTAAGTGTGTGCATTTATTTACAGTAGAAACAAAGAAGTAAAGATAACTCTCGTTATGCGATTGTTAGTCTTTACATACCTGGGTGCCCCTTGATCAAGAAGGTTAAAGTCAAATGGACCTCAAACACTTGTAATTGAAAACTCAAATTTTGAAGAATATCTTGGAATGCTGGATTATTTCCACTGGAGGACAGCAAGCTAATGAAAGATTTAGTATTTGATGTTAAAATGAAGAGTTTTCGTCTCTTTTTGGAAAGTGTATTTCAATCAGTCAGTGGCAAGGCCACTAGTGGGTCTTTCCAGGAATCAAGACCTCAAGGGTACAAGTTCTATCTACCAAGCACTGGGGATCATTCAGAGACTGGCAGCTCCTTTCCTCAGCAGTGGCACAGGCAGGTGGTAGCTCATGTCAGAAGATAGGCTGCAGAGTCCCAGGTTGGTAGAGTGATCTGGGTAATGTCAGGGGACATTACCCAGGCTGAGAGTCATGGGGAGAGGTAAGCAGCAAGGTTGGCAGTAAGAGCAGAGGTCTCAGCCGGCCTCCCCACTTCCCAATGTCAATTCCTTCAATTGGCCACTTGAGTGGCCTCTCCTCCTGGAGATGATTAATTGATAACAGTTTTGTTGCTATACACACGCCATGGTGACTGGTCCAGTTGGTAATGGGGCGAGAATGCCAATCATGGACCTTCCTAATCTAATTATGGCAGAAGATGAAGTGCAGAGTGTTTCAGGTCTCCCACCACTCATGCTAATTAAATGTCCTTCTTACCTCCAAGCCCGCTGGCACAGAGAAAAACAATCCACCCTATGCACCATAATTACTGCAAGATCACTTACTACATCCCATACTAGGCCCAGAGCTTTCAATATGGGGGAAAAGTACTTCTGCTTAAAAACCTAGCCCAACTTATTGTAATATTTATAAATGGCAATTTATTATAACATTTGCCAAATTTCATTGTCTAAGAACGATCTTGAATCCTGGAAGAAGTCTACACTTTCTTGGTACATGGGATCATGTTGCAACTCTATCAAAATATTTGGTCAGTGCAACTTATCTTGTTTTGTTGAAGACTTATCCACAATAAAATTATTCCAATTGTCATTCACTAATCTTTATAATCTTACAAAATGTCTTTGACAGTTGACTTAACTGAATTTCCACAACACCAGACATATACTACCGTGATTATCCTGGAGGTATCATTGACCTGAACTCAGCCACTGAAATGTGATGGTGACTGGAATGGGTTAGATAGTATGTACTCTGCAGCAAATAACTGATCACTTAACTCCGTTGACAAGGTCAGGAGTGTTTCAAATACTCTACATGTATCCCAGATGGTTACAGCTATAACTCTTAAGAAGCCTGACACCATCTGGGATAAAACAGTTCATGCGATGGCACTTTATTTAGGAGCACTGATGTTCACTCCTTCCTCTGTTCGTATGTCATGGTTGGAGTATGCATTATGTTTAGGACATGATCTAGCATCTCGCCAAGGTTACTTTGGCACCTCGTACCAATCCTGCAACCTGTCTTAAGAATAAGGGCTTCAAGTACAACCTAATCACCTACAAGCTCTCCTCAAAATCAGAAATACATATATCCCAGATATGTATCAAGCATTCCTTCATATGACAAAAAAAAACCCCTAATGAACAACAATGTGGAATTGTTTTCACCACAGGGACTCCAGCTGTTTGTTAAGCTGTTCATTATTGCCTTCCTGGGGACAGCTAACATTTAAGAATAAACCCTGGCCTTGCTAGAAATGTCCACATTCTGGGAAAAGAAATATTATAAATTTGGTTGTAATAGACAAGTCTACTGCTTTCTTCTCACATGACTGTGTGGTGCGATAGATAGTGTGGGAGAGCTCTGAATTTGACTTTACACCAGGTGCAGTTTTACACCATTGTTCACAAAACTCAGAGGGCCTCCGCCACTGATTCAAAGTAACTTCACGCCCAAATTACACAATGAAGATATTATCATGCTGGAAGGACAGAATTCTGAAGCAAAATATGCCACACATTCGATCTATTTGTTTTATCTAGTGACTGCTAAGCTGACCAATGCATGTGTAAACTATTTCTCTTCCCAGGCAAAGTGAATAGAAATCCTGCATATCTAAATATTTTTACATCTATTAACTGTATGGATTTACACAACAGTATACATGTATTCAGTCCAAGTTATCAACTTGTATTGAGAAGCAATGCAAAAGATACCATCACAGGCATTTTTCTCAATCACAAACTAAAAAATTTTGGGAACCTTTCCAAGCAACCTGCAATGTATGTTTAGGAGTCATTCTTTCTCCTGTGTTATGACAGTAAAATATCTTGTGATATCCTAAGGTCATAACAGTCACTATGTAAATATATTTTCTTTCTTTCTGTTGAGGAAAGCCAGTGCCAGAGTTACTTATTCATTGATAATTAGAAAGTGTTGGCTTGAAGTGTCATTTGGCAGAATCTCATTTTAAGCTCTATGAGATCATGCCAACAATTTAATCCTGTTGGATGATGAGCTGCTCTTTTCATTCAGTTTCTCTGGTTCTATGATGAATTGTTGCTTTCATTCATTGATTTGTTGTGAACATTGTTGGAATGACCAGCATTTATTGCCTTTGGGACAAATTAGTGTCTTGTTTGCTCACTTCCAAGGGCAGTTAAAAGTCAACCACCTTTCTGTGATTCTTCAGTCACATAGACATCAAACTGGGCAAGAATGAAACAAGTTTCTTCTTTGAAGGACATAAGTGAACCAGGAGTTTTTTTTTTATGACATACAGTAGTTTAATGGCCATTGTTGTGGGCAAGGTGAGTCACAGAGTCATACAACATGGAAACAGACCCTTTGGTCCAACCAGTCCATACCGACATAATCCCAAACTAAATTAGTCCCATCTGCCTGTGCTTTGTTCATATCCCTCCAAACATTTCTTATTCATGTACTTTTCTAAATTACTTTTAAATATTGTAAGTGTACCCATATCCACAACTTCCCCTGGAAGTTCATTCCACACAAGATTCAGTTTCTGAGAAAAAAGGTCACCCCTCAAGTCTTTTTTAAATCTTACTCCTCTCACCTTAAAAATATGCCCCTCATCTTGAACTCCCCACTCTCGGGAAAAGACAGCTAACATTCACATTATCTAAACCTTTCAACCTCCTATGCTCCACTGAAAAAAAGTCCCATCCCATCCAGCCCCTCCTTATAACTGAAAATTTTCCATTCCCAACAACATCCTGATAAATCTTTTCTGAATCCCTTCCAACTTAATAATATCATTCCGATAACAGGGTGACCAGAACTGGACACAGTACTCCAGAAAAGGTCTCACCAATCTCCACATAATGTCCCAACTCCTCTGCTCAGATGTCTGAACAATGAAGGCAAGCATACTAAACACCTTCTTAAACACCTTGTTGACACGTGATACACACTTCAAACAATTATGAACCTGATCCCCTAGGTCTCTCTGTTCTACAACTCTACCCAAGGCCCTACATTTAATTGTATAAATCCTGCCCTTGTTGTTTTACCAAAGTACAATCTTTCAATAATGGGAATTAAACTCCATCTGCCGCTCCTCAACCCATTGACCCAATTGATCAAAATCTGTTTGTAATCTTAGATAACCTTCTTCACTGTGCATTATATCACCAATTTTGGTGTCATCTGCAAACTTACTAATCATGCCTTCTGTATTCTCTCCTGTCATTTATATAAATGACAACAAAAGTGGACCCACCACTGATCCCTGTGAAACAATGCTAGTCACAGGCCTCCAATCTGAAAAACAACCCTCCACCATCACTCTCTGTCTCACCACCAAAGTCAGACTCACAGGTCTATAGTTCCCAGGCTTTCCTTACATTCCTTCCAAAACAAAGGAATAACATTAGCCATTCTCCAGTCATCAGGCACCTCACCCATAGTTATAAATGATACAAATATTTCTGCAAGCGACGCTGCAATTTCATCCCTAACTTCCTACAACATCCTGGGATGCACTAGATCAGGTTCTGAAGATTTGTCCACCTTTATATTTTCTAAAATATCCAGCACTTCTTCTGTGATGTGAATTGATTTCAAAACATCAGCATTTATTTCCCTGAATTCTCTCATCTCCATTTCTTTCTCTTCAGTAAAAATTGATGTGAATTTTTCATTTAACATATCTCCCATCTCCCAAGGTTCAATACAAAGATAATTTATTTGGTCTTTAAAGGGCGCTAATCTCTCTCTAGTTGCTCTCTTGCTCTTAATATACTTGTAAAGTCTCTTTGGATTACCTTCAGTTTATTTACCAAGTCTATCTTATATCCTCTTTTTGCCTGCTTATCTCCCTCTTAAGAATGCCCCTGCACTCTTTGTACCGTTCAAGAGATTCATTTGAATGCAATTGTCTACATGTATATATGATTCTGCTTTATTCTTGACTAGAACCTCAATATTTTTATTCATCCATTGCTCTCTAATCTTACCAACCTTACCCTTACCTTAACAGGAACATAATGACTCTGAACTTGTGTTATCACGCTTTTGAAAGCCTCCCACTTATCAGATGTACTTCAACTGCAAATAATCTACTCCAATTAATTTTTTGAAATTCTTATCTCATAGCTTTAACATTTGCTTTCCTCCAGTTAAAACTTTAGCTTTGATTAGTCGACCCAGTGTTCCCTTACTATCACTTCAGTCATTTGCCCTTCTATTCAACTAAGCGACAGTCAAACTGAGCTACTCCTCTAGTAGGACTATTTACATATTGATAAAGAAAGTTTTCTTGACCACACTAAACAAATTCTTCACCATCCAAACGTTTAAGATCAGGGTAGTTCCATTCAATGTTTGGAAAATTAAAATAATCCACTGTGACCTCATTATTCTTATACATTGTTTTGAGATCTTTCTACATATTTGTTCCTCAATTTCCCTCTGGCTACTGGGGGCTCTATAGTACAATCCCATCAAGGTGATAATTGTTTTTTTATGTCTACTTTCAACCCATATATTTTCACTGGGTTATTTTTCAGAAATACCTTCTCTAATTACACAGAGGTGGTGATCTGATAATGTTTCCCCCTTCTTCTCATCTCTTGCTGGTTTCTTAGAGTGTTTTAATCTTGAGGTTTTGCAATTTCCATTGATAAATGCAAAGTATTCTTTTGGCTAAGTTTAAATCCAAAGTAAATATAAATGTTTGCTTACATGACTCCATGGATTGTAAACATAATGAAACATGTACACTCCCTCATGCACCCAGGTGCAGACACACATGTTGGATTCTGGAAACAAAACTGGCATTTTTGTTATTAGCAAAAGATTCAAGAAGCAAATCATGGGTTCAAATTTCATTCTTTTAAAATGCACTTTTTGTAGGCCTGGAAAAACTCTCTCTCTCCTGTGGTTATTTTGGTAAATGGAAATTGGAAGTCTTTGGATTTCCAAACAAGTAATGGCCATTTTTAGGCAGATCTGAATCTTTGCAGGTGAAAATAATTCAGTGTCCCTCACACCTCCTGGGTTGACGGGTTGTTGACTGGACATGGCTCTGTTTTTCTAATTGGAGGAAATGTCCTTCTTGTATTGAAGTTTTCCAGATAGTTTTATCTTTGTCGGGTTCTTAGAGTAATATGATTTGTTATCTGAAGTCAGCTTTTGTCACATAATCAATATTTCTGTCATTCACCCAGAACACCAGATTTAATGGTAAGGTCCTGGGGAGTATTGCCAAACAAAAGGGAGTGTGGAATTCAGGTCCATTGTTCCTTGAAAGTGAAACAGTGAAGAAGGCATATGGAACACTTGTCTTTATTGGTCAGGACATTGAGTATAGCAGTTGGCAGGACAATGGTTAGGCCACTTTTGGAATACTGCGTTCAATTCTGGTCTCCCAAATATAGGAAGAATGGGAAACATGAAAAAATTCAAAAAAGATTTACAAAGATGTTATCAGGGTTGGAAGGTTTGAGCTACAGGGAGAGGTTGAATAGGTTGGGGCTATTTTCCCTGGAGTGTTGGAGGCTGAGGGATGACTTTATAGAGGTTTATAAAATCATGAGAGGTATTGATAGGATAAATAGACAAGGTCTTTACCACATATAGGGGACTCCAAAAATAGGTTTCACATGACAGGGGAAAGATTTAAAAGGGACCTAAGGAACAACGTTTTCACACAGAGAGTAATGCATGAATCGAATGAGATGCTAGAGGAGATGGTAGAGACTGGAACAATTACAGCATTTAAAAGGCATCTGGATGGGTACATGAATATGGATTGAAGAGGTAGATGGACCAAATGCTGGCAAATAAACTAGATTAATATAGAATATCTGGTTGGCATGGATGAGATGGACCGAATGGTCTATTTCCATGCTGTATGTCTCCATGGCTCCATGATTAATTTAAAGTATGAAGTCACTGCTATGCAATGGAGAATGGGTGATGCCCCTTCACATCTACTCGTGGTGTGACGTTTCTTTACCACTGTCGTTGTGAACTTTTGAGCTTGGAGGCTATAAGTCTAGGGGTTAAGAGAATTTGAGTTTTTGCTCAAACAACAAGGAATAAAAGGGATGCATTCCACAAATTGTTTTCATACTGGTATATCCATTCAAAGGATGCAACCACGGTCAAGTTAAATTTTAAGCACTTTCCAGTAACATGAGTTAATCCTTTTTACCACATGCAATGGCCCCAGTTGTTAGAACCAGTGGACAAGTCAGGTCCCAAAATGAACCTTTCCATTGTAGGTCTTTTTTAAATTTTTATTTAACATGGTGGTTACTCATTGAAATGTAGTCATGTAGGGCTGCAGAGTTTTTTCAACAAATTAAATGATTACACACAAAACAAAAACTAAAACATAAAAGAAACCCAAGCTCTCGGGGTATCGGACACAGTTACAATAATCTTAGATCACTCAGCAAAACTAAGGTTCAGAGTCAAGAGGGAGGTCAGGCAGCATCCAAGGTGCAGGCAAATCAATGTTTCAGGCATAAGGTCTTTATCAGAAATTACTGATGAAGGGCTTATGCCCAAAACGTCGATTCTCCTGCTCCTCAAATGCTGCCTGACCTGCTGTGCTTTTCTATCACCACACTCTCGACTCTGATCTCCAGCATCTGCATTCCTCACTATTTCCTACTTAAAACTAAGTTTCAGCGAATACACAAAGCCATCGCATTTACAGTGATTCAAAGCCAGAAGATTTACTGACCAGAATTTGCGAGCAATGACAATCTCGTGCAGATGGCCAATCGACTACTTTATTTTTATGCAACAAAAGAGTTTCATGTTTTTGACAGGACATTCCAATTAGAAGTTAATCAAGAAAGTGGAGCCATACTTCCATTTTCAATGGATCCTCATAATGCAAACCAGTTGAGGGTAGGCAAACCACTCCCATACTTTCACAGTGATCAGCTGATGTTTTCTGAAATGTAAAGATCCAGAATCATAGACAGCCATTTTATTGGCTGCTGATAAATGCTAATTACATAAGGCTACTATGTGGTCAGTGTGCCAGGAGGGTAGAGTGCTAGGTGAGTAGGGTGCCAAGTGAGTCATGGAGTTGAGTGCAAGGTGGTTAGGGACCCAAGTAACTCAGGGTCCAGCCAGTGCATAAGGTTGCAAGGAGTCCAGGTAACTAAAAGAGTGTTTAAGGCATGTCTGAGTGGTGGGAGTTATCTGTTCCAGTGCGTGGGCAGGGTGCAGTGTCAGACCCTAGATGGAGGGGACTTGCAGGGTCCTGGGGAGACTATGGGAGGGAAGGAGGAAGGGAAAACTTGGGTCCTGAGAAACAGTACAGGGGTTTTGGGTTCTGAGCAGGTAGGAATCTGGTCCAATGACTGGTTAGGGTGTTGGGTACAATGTTTAAGTAGGAGTTGTTGGGTGCCAGGAATGGGGTTGTTGGGCTTGGATCAGAGTTGGTGGGGTAAGGTCTGAATCTGGGGAATGGCACAGCTTGTCTGCTGGCAGGGGAAGGGATGATTGGATCTCAAAACTAGAGAAAAGCATACTTCTGAGGAGTTCCAAGTTGAGGGGAAGTGCTAAGCAGAAACTTTGGAATCTGCTACAATGGGGTTTCTGCAATTTCCAAATGAAACTCCCATTGATGCTTCAGAAACGTTTATCCAGCCATTGGAAAATCCAGGCCTACACCTCCATATGAAAATTGTGAGTTTGACTTAACTGTCCTGTAAACCATGGAGTCTTCTTACACAAATACTCACAAGAATGAGAGCTCAAACTTTCTCACTTTTGAATAACCTGCAGATTTCTAACTAAACACTCCTGATTTGGAAGTTTAATTAACAAAAACATTCGACTGAGCTACCTTATTCCCTCAAACTGTGCTGAGAAAGAGTCCATTTTTGGAGAAAGTTACATTTGCTTTTGAAGCCATTCATGTTTCCTCTAAACTACACTGTAAACATCTGGGTTTTGTAAACCAAAAATCAATCCTTGATGATTTAAGACTGAAAAAAAGCTAATGGCTTTTAATGTTTATTCTATCTGTCAGAAACCACCTCAGTATTTTGTCAGCATTATCAATCTTCCATGTACAAGTCAGGAGAAGCTTGTCTGATAGGGCCAATATTCTAGAAGGCCTCTAAACCAAAGATGTTGAACAAACACTCAGAATGGCTCTGAAGAAGATTCTCATCAAACTCAATCTATTTCTCTATTTCTCTCTGCACAGATGTTATCAGACTGTTACGCACCAGGCCAGACCACCTCAAAACATTTCAAGAAAATAGCCCACATCCTAACTTTGCTAGCTGTTTTAACCAGGTGCAATGCAGATATTCCAGGAGAGATGCAGCTGGTCAAACCACTTAGTTTTAAACAAAACAGAATTTATTTACAAGATTACCGAATGAAACACAAACAAAAGAGAACAAAATCCCGAAAATCTTAACTTATCCGAAAACCCAACAAATTTTACCAACTTAATGATGCTGTTCACAATACTTAAACAATCCCCATACACACCCCTTGGCACAAAAGGTAAAATTAAACACAGAGTCTTACAGGAGAGAAGTCAGAGAGTGTAAGGGTCAGCATGGACCCATTTCTCTTGGGTCCAGCAGCTTTGCAATAGCCTGACTGCTTTCAGTGAATAGCTAGCCTGGCAAAAACTACATCAAGCCAGAGAAAAGCTGAGCTAGGAGAACTGGCCACTCCCCTTTCATTGTTCAAGTGTTTTTTTTAGCAAACATCTTGAACACCTTTTGCCTGAGGCAGTCTCTGTTAGCTATAGTCAAGCAGGCCCTCAAACCCTTCAAACTTAAGACTTTGCGGACTCTGTGTCTTTTACAACCTCTTTGAAAAAACAGACAATGACAACATAATCTTCTTAAAGGAGCAGCATCATCACAAAACCTACAGAGTTTCTTCAACACTTCCTGTTCTTATTTCAGATTTCTAGCACCTCTAGTATTTTGCATTTATTTGTTATAGAAGGACTGAACCACAGAATTATTACAATGCAGAAGGAGGTCACTTAGCCCAATGTGCCTGCAGTGATTTTATTACCTGGTGTTTTTTACTCGTATCTGCATTTCCTTTAAAGCTTCCATCAAATCCTCATGCATTAATCAGTAGAAGAGGAACTTGTCAACAACAGTCAGTCTGAAGTCTCCTGTAGTCCAGATTCTAAACCTACATCTTTCTGAAAGGGTATTAGTGAATCAACAGACATCTACCATCATGGCCATCAGTGGACTCTTAATTCCAGATTTTTACTGAATGCAAATTCTGTCATCTGCCAAGGCAGGATTCAAACATTGATCCCTACAACATTACTTGGGTCTATGATTTAATTGAATGGTTTTGTGATAGTAATCACCTCTGCCTGATTGTCTGACCTATTTTTTTTTAAATTCTTGATAAATTATAACCAATGCCCAGTTGCCAATGTTTTAAAATCCAAACAATAAATATTATAATATAGGTCTGATAACTCCACAACTGACGCAAGAGTATTTTAAAATAGAACTAAAATTATGAGGTTAAAACAGACATGAGAGTTTTTTTTCCTCACAGTGCAGTGGGTTGAAAGTCTTTGGAATTCTTCCTGCAAAATGTTGAAAGCAGAGTTTTTGAATATTTTTAAGTTCAATGTGATTAGATTCTTGATAAGCAGGGCTAAAAGTTATCAGAGAGAGGCAGAATATGGATTTGAGGATAGAATTGATCAGCCATGATGCTATTGAATAGTGGAGTGGCTCAAAGTGTTGAATATCTTAGTTCAACTCCATGTTTGCATGTTCCCTGTTTATTTAACTGAACCATTGTAGGTTCCCAAGCTGCTATTTAGGTCTCCAGTTCATTAGTTCAGCAAAAATAACCATAGTATGACATTATGCCTAGTTAGCACCATAGCAGTGAAAACAAAAATCAACTGCCATGGAACTACATGAAAAAAAATAGAGGTCATAAACAAAGGGCTTACAATTTATTGCAGTATGTGTTGACACCTCATGTGAACTTCAGCAGTAAACTTCAAAAGGGAAGGTAACTTATGATACTACTTCACAACACCAACCATTCCATTCCTCCCCACCAACCTCCTGGAACTTGTAATGTATTTCCCAACCAGAGGAACTTGTTTTTTTCTCTCAAGCAATTCTATTAAATTCCATAATTGTATGTGGTATGGGACTTTGAAACCGGTCCTGGACGTTTAATTTCACAAGTGTTTAATAAAGAATATGTTTGAGGTGTTTCACTCCATTATTGGGCAAGGTCAACAAGGTTTCCAAAGCAGACACACAGAGTTGAGACAGGCATCCTAGTAAATGTAATAAAGAATAACTACATAATATGTACATACTCTTTTGTTGAAAAAGGGGGAACATGCCTTCCTAAACTGATAGTTTAGAGGCTGTGCTATCATTCTTGCAGTCAACAGTAAATTATAGAAAGTTGTCATTTACTTTCAAGACAATAGGTCTGACAATCTGTCCCCGCTTTTTGCTATTCATCTCCAGTACTTGCAGTAGGTATACAGGATCTCCAGACATGGACCAAGTTCCTTTTGTGCTGTGGAAGAGAGACTTCCCACCATCGGAGGCCCAATCTCAGGCTAAGTCCTTTGTAGCTCCCAACTTAAGTAGCATTCAACATATCTTAGAGTCAGACTATTAGCTGAACTGATTTGGATGGACTCCCAACTGAATCCATTGGGAATCCATTGGCACTGATGCAGACATTTCACCCTAATGTGTTTAATGCATTCACTAGGATGCCTGTCTCAACTGTGTGTGCCTGCTTTGGAAATCTTGTTGACCTTGTTTCATGAAATGAAACACCTCAAATATTTTTCATGCATAACCTAAACGAAGTCATAAATTTGTGAAACATATCCAGTTTTAAAGGAATGCGAATTGCACAGAAACTATAAAATCTGTCAATGCCGCAAACTGAAGTAAAAACACATTGAGTGCTTTAGCTATCTTGTCACAATTTTCTCGAGAATTACTTCAATCTCACTCCACATCCTCGCAGGATTTTTATTTATATGGGTTGTCAGTTGAGTCATTGGCTCTGGTTATTCATGGCAGACATGACAAATCAGATAACTAAAAGCCACAAAATGTGGGATGTATTGAAATCCATCCAAATGTATTTGTTACAGAGACGTGCGACAATGTATCAATGAATCACACAGCACTCTCCTGGGAGTCTAATTCTCAAGCTCTAAGTCTCTTTCCATAGTGTACATCTCTATAAGTGGATTATGAATCAACTTGTGAAATATCACTTGTCTCCTGTTCCAGTAACAAGACTTCAGAATGATTGGCAGAAGCAGGTAGTGAAACACAATCAGATCACTTCATGGTAGAATGTCTGGTGGTCTTTTAACAAAACGGTACTGTACATGCTTTTTTTTTGGCTGAGACAAATGAAGTTATCACGATTTTAATTGAAATTGTGAAAACAATAGAGAAGACTAATTAGTTCTTCAACAGAATGTTTTAGTTTTACTTGTGTTGTTTAAAGGGCATTTCTCAATAATTAGTGGAAGATTTAAATTCAAGTAGTCTTCTCATGATCATATCAACAATTTGCTTCAAAGAAAATGTCAGCATTAGTTAAGCATAGGATCCTGACTGCCTCTCACAACACAAAGAATCACAAAGGGTGAAATGTGAAAAGAACAAATGGTGCGAATTTAAATGAAAGCTTAATTCCCAAAGTACATATCTTAAAGTGAATAAATTAAAACCTGATATTTTGTACATATTGTAACCCCAGGATTTAGTCTACAGCATTCCTTGCTATATAAAATTTGATAGATAATTTTGTTTCAAATTTTTCTTCAGTCTATTATTTTATCTCTATCATTTGAGAAAATTGAGCCTCAAATTATAGCATCATGCACTATCCCCTTTGCTTAAAGTATTTGCAAGTAGCCATTTAGAGTTTACAATTAATATCGACTGTGATGGTCAAACATGAAATGATTTAAACTTCATCAAAACACAACACAACACTAAACCAAACCTGAAGGAACAACAAATAAACTAGTGTTGAAACTGAGATGCCGTTTTCCTGGGCTGGAGTATTCCTAGAAATGGTGCTCATTGTCTCAGGGTAAACAGTTAGCTCTTGAAGTCTAAGGGGAGCAAAAGTTTCTTCACTCAGAAGATTGAGAATTTGGAATTCCCTATCCCAGATATCTTTGGAAGTTCAGCTGCTGAGCACATTTCAGGCAGATATTAATGGAGTTTGAATTCTTGAAGGAATCAATGAAAGGAGAGGCTGGGAAAATGGACATGATGTAGAAAATCAGCCATAATCTGACTGAATGACAAAATAGGCCCAAAGGGTCAAATGATCTATGTCTGCTCCTTTTTTCAAAAAAATTAAAGAATACAGGTGTAACTGAAAATGTGCACAGCATGGTTAACTACAATTACTTTGTGATTAAAATTTTAAAGTAAAGAATCATACAACACCAGGTGAAAGTCCAACAGGTTTATTTGAACATACAAGCTTTCAGAGCCTGCTCCTTTGTCAAGTAGCTACCTGACGAAAGAGCAGCATTCCGATAGTTTGTACTTTCAAATAAACTTGTTAGACTATACCCTGATGTCGTGTGATTTTTAACTTTTTCCATCCAATCCAACCCTGGCACTTCCACATTAAAATTTCAGATCAATAACACATAGAATTGTTTGTTTACATGGAATAAGTTCTCTTTGATGCAAATTATTTTTGAGGTGTAATTAATCACAAGCTTCCTCAGCATTTAACTTCAAAATTTTAATTAACTTTTGCCAAAGGTAACACTTGCATATGGAAGCTTAACGTGACTCTTTGTCAGTAAGGGTGATAGCTTGGCAGCTTAATTTCCAGCCATCTCCTAAATTCAATTGCAAGGCAGACATGTGTTTTAATTCACACTCTGCTTCTTATCAAACCAGTACAGATTTCTACCTTTGGCATCCATTGAATAATTCCTTTTTTAACTGTTCATGCAGCTCGATTTAACTCTGAAGCACTGAATAGATGAAACACAGTATCTTGCAAGGCCAATATCCCGCAATAACTTGATAAACAGGAAAGGTAATTGGTCGCCTGCTTGAAGACCACAATGTTTGAATGCAATGTAAATCATAGGCTGAATATACACTTTTAAGTACTGGACTAAATAATATCTAACAAGACCAAGAGTAAAACAAAAGGACTCTTCTCAATGGTCGCTAATTAGTTATTTCTGTCATGTTCATATGCAATAACAGCAACAAAAATGACTGCTTTTTTTCTGAAATGGATAAATCTCCAAAGTATTTCAGTGCATTGAACAACGAATATACATTTCAAGCTCTACAGAAAAATTCATGAATTATACATAGCATAATCACATTTCCAGAATTTGCAATTTCTGCAAAGGAGCTCTTATTCTGTGAACTGTTATAGAGATACAGTAGCACTGCAATTCTAATACATACATAATGACTTGATAAAGTGTTATGGGTTAGAAAAGAAAAGGGATTCCATGCTAAGCTGAAATTTCTGAAGACCTGAAAATCAATTTAAGTAACACAATAGATGGTAGTCTTCTTTTCCCCCAATACAATTACTGTACTTCCTCTTTTAGGAGTAATATTACTGCAGTACAAATGTCATGTACTATTACAAAAATGGATGAGTTCATAAGTTCAGATGAGACAGGCTGCTTTTATGGTGAATTTCACAAGATAAATATTCAATGACCAGTACAGTTGCTGCCTGCTCTTCTAACCTCAGTGCAGAAGGTTCCAAAAGAAAGTTCAATGGCAAATTGTTAACTTAACAAACATGTTTGAATTCTAGGAATTAGAGGTATAGGAATTAAGAATGCAAATCTTCAGACTGGTGGCTGTCTCTTCCGATGCCCTGCTAAAATGAAACATTCCTCTCTTTCTAAAATTTTACTACATCTGTTGAACATCCAGCAAGCGAGATCTGTTTCACTGTTTTCAAGGTTGAAAATGGGCATTGAAGGCATTCTACGTGCATATACTAAATCTCTATCAGGAACGCAAAACACGCCATATTGCTTTAATTGGCCTGGAGCTGTTCAAGGTGCCTGCTGAAACAGGTATTAAGCCCTTTGCTAAAAGATCTGGGTTGCAATCCTATGTCAGGCTCCATTTGGAAACCAGTTTGTCTTTAGTGCACAGTCTTTAAAGAGACCACCGGAGACATCCATATTCAAAACAATTTACACGTGAGGTGGCACGTGTTTCAGTGGTTAGCATTGCTGCTTCACAATGCCAGGAAGCCTAGTTCAATTCCAGCCTTGGGTGACTGTGTGAGTTTGCACGTTCTCCCTGTGTCTGTGTTGTCTTCTGGGTGCTCTGGTTTCCTCCCACAGTCTAAAGATATGTATCTAAGTGGATTGGCCTTACTAGAGTGTCAAGGGATGTGTAGGGTAGGTGGATTACCCATGGGAAATGCAAGGTTGTGAGATTGAGTGGGATGCTGTGCAGAGGGTTGCTGTGGATTCGATGGGCTGAATGGCCTGCTTCTACACTGTAGAGAATCTATGAAAAATCAAAGCTTTACTACTACAGTGCCCCATTTAGCTCCACATTTAAGCAGTGATAAACTGCTTGCCAGCTCTCATTCCACTTCCTCAACCAAGCCGTGTTTAGCATTCTTTGCAATTGCAAATACACACCAATATTACTGACCACTGGCCTCAAACACAGCTCGGTGCTGCTGTAAGTGCCAGAATTCTCAATGTACAACTGCACATTGATTCATAGGACTCAATTTCTCCAATGCATTGGTGGCATTGTCATAGGGGAACAAATTTACGCGGTCATTTTGCTCATTGGCAGATCATGGTTGCTGCTGGAGCTGGCATGAACTAATTGTATGCTTTAGTATAGTAAGTGAAAATATTAACTTTAAAAATATTCAGTATGTGTTTGCAATGTCTGTGCAAATATAGCATATCAAGTACATTAATCATTTTTCATGTGAGGTTAGAGAAATTAACACACTCACCTTAACATTACAAATTTCATATTAAAGTCATTAAAAACATTTATTTATAAACTTATATGTAAATCATTGAAAAATTGTAAGCCAAGTGTGAGCTTATGATTAAAGCACATGAATTCCAGTTTTGAATGTCAAATCACTTTATCATCAATTAGTTCAAATCCTTAGGTTACATACAATAATTTGTTGTATACAAATAACTTTTCACTCCGACTTACCTGTGTATGCAAATTGAACAAGATCCCAGAGTGCACCAGGGTCTATGCCCTCCATTTTGACTTCCTCTTGCTTAGCTTCACAAACATCACTGGTGAACATTGCAGCAAAATAGTCTGAAACAGCACTAAGAACAAGTCTGTAAAGACAAACACATCACAAGGGATCTAATTAAATTAGTGCCTTTTAATTAGCTGTGAAGAGTTGACAGAAGGAATCCATTACATTAAAAATAAACCCAGAGGCATAACTGCCCTATTGTACCATGATAGTTGTTCGTAGGGGAACCATTTTGGATATTTTAAAGTATTGTCAAGGAATAATGGAAAACCAAAATTAGCATTTATTTTCTTGCACACTAAACCATGTTTATTTTAAGGTGTTTGAATAATGAGATTCATAGCTGGATCTTCATCTTCAAGGCAGGTTGCAGACATTAGGAAATTTCCTGGCTGGGAATACTTGCCTCAAGCAAAAATGCCAGTAACAACAGGATTTTCATTCTGCATGTGGATGATAAAAGGAGTTGGGACCATCACTTCCAAAAAGAGGTTAGAGGCAACTAAGTGGTTGCTGAGTGCAGAGGCAGACTATTAGATAGATCAAGACAAAAAAAATTGCCTTCTATGCCTGACTTTTCACATCTCCTCAAGACCCCACATTCTTAATGCCCTCGTCATTCCAACTCATGCCACCTCAATCATTTTCACCCATATTGTATGGCCTCTCATACGACTTATGTCAATGTATTGTCCTAACCCTTGACTCATCACTTCCCATGGTCCTTCCTACCCTTCATTTAAAGATATGGCACTTCCCCATGCTAATTTATACCATCTCTACTACAGCTCCCTCATAACTTTCATATCAAACTATAGTGCTTCATTCACCCACCACATACTATACAGAACCAAGAAACCTTATGGCAATTATAAAATGAATATATTTTTAAAAATAAGTCATTTGTTCATTCACAACTTTATGTTTTCTTTAAAAACGCTTCTGAAATATTTCAACTATCCAGAAAATTTAAAGGGTCAACACAGCTCATTCTGCTATAATCTAAATTGACTACAATGCAATTGATGAATTGTAGATGTTATTTGGATAATTCAAACGTTCTACTGAACAGATATAGCGATTTTTCTATTAACAATCTTCTATGTATGATTTTCTACAGCATGAGGTTGCAGAGGAATATAACTGCCACATTATAGCAGAATGACCGGTAGTTGACACTGCATTGACTCGAAATGCCTGCATTTTTTTAAAAAAGGTGTCCAATTACAGAATATATAATCATTCAAGAGCTATCAATCAAGAAATGTTACCCCTGAATGCTGCTCTTTAAAGCAACGAATGGAAGCAGCTCTTGTTATATCATCTCCATTGGGAAAATACTGCTTGACTGACTAGCCTGAAGAAGCTGAAAATGTGTTGCATCTTAGCCTGCTAGACACACTTTCCTCATTCCTGAAGAAGGGCTTATGCCCGAAACGTCGATTCTCCTGTTCCTTGGATGCTGCCTGACCTGCTGCGCTTTTCCAGCAACACATTTTCAGCTCTGATCTCTAGCATCTGCAGCCCTCACTTTCTCCTAGCCTGAAGAAGGGCTTATGCCCGAAACGTCGATTCTCCTGCTCCTTGGATGCTGCCTGACCTGCTGCACTTTTCCAGCAACACATTTTTCAGTGCTGACTATCCTGGTTTGTCAGTATTTTCTGTCAAATGCTTTCTTTAACATCAGTTTATCATGTGATTGCAATATCTGCTATTCATATTTTAATAGTTTCAGGTATTTGACATTTGTAGGGTTGTGGTTGAATCAGCTCTTTTAAGAAGGGATAAAGAGATGAACATTACAATTTTTAAAGTTTTTTGCACATACATCTCATCATTACTGGAGGCTTCCTTGGTTCCATATGGAACATTCGGCGGTTGAATGGGCTTGTAAGTGTCAAAGCATGACATGGAGGCAATGAAGGGCCATGTGAGGGAGGATTAGGAAGGAGGGTGCAAGGAGACATGTGGGTGTGTGTGGATGGGCATACTTTGGCACAGAGAAAATGAAGTGTGAGGAGGGTGGATGGAGCAGCAGGTGTTGGCATAAACGGTATGAAGGATCAGTGGGTGGCAATAGACGGACTCAGTTTGGCATGGAGAGCATGGTAAAATATTTTGAACTTAACTTTTAGAATCTTCCCTCATATGGACAAGGATTCAAAAGACATTTAGGGCTGCGAAACCTGTTCTCTGATATGATAAATATTGAGTCGGGGGTGGAGGGAGTGCGCTCATGATCTAAACCAGTCTGCTCACTTAGCTTACTCTAATGAAAATCAGGGTCTCTAGGTTTGATGGGCAGATGGGGTGGCATGGTGGCTCAGTGGTTTGCACTGTTGCCTCACAGCACCAGGGACCTGGATTTTATTCCATCCTTGAACGATGGTCTGTGTGGAGTTTGCACATTCTCCCCCTGACTGTGTAGGTTTCCTCCGGGTGCTGCAGTTTCCTCCCACAGTCCATAGATGTGCAGGTTAGGTGGATTGGCCATGCTAAATTACTCATTGTGTCAAGGAATGTGTAGATTAGGTGCATTAGCAAAGGGAAATGCAGGGCTACAGGGATAAGGTAGGAGAATGGGTCTGGTTGGGATCCTCTTCAGACGGTCAGTTGGCCTGTTTCCACACTTTAGGGATTGTATGGATCTCAAGCAACTAGAATAACAAAGAGGAGGGGCATAAAAAAAAGCTGAGGGACAATCCTAAGATATTCTGTCAGTAAATCAAGGGAAAGAGGACAACCAGGGAAAGAGTAGGGCCCATTAGGGTCCAAGGGGGTAGCATATATGTGAAAGACATCTGTAGGGTGTTAGATGAGTAGTTCACATCTGTCTTCACTTTGGACATAGGTACAGAATTTGAGAAGCAGGACTGTGAAGTTTTGAGCAGTTTTACAGCGGGAGTGAGGAGATATTGGTTGGCTGAAAAGTGGATAATTCCACAGGGCCAGATGAGTTCTATCCCAGGCTGCTGTTAGAGACAAAGGAGGAAATTACAGAGAGTCTGACCCACATTTGTATTCCTCTCCAGCCATAGGGGAGATGCCAGAGGACTAAAGGACAGCTAATGGGGTTCCACTTTACAAGAGGGGTGGTAGAAATAAACCAGAGAATTACAGAGCAGTGAGTCTCACATCAGTGGTAGGAAATGCTAAAGGAGAAAATTAAATTAACTTGGAAAGACAAGGTTTGATCAGGGATAGTCAACATGGCTTTGTCAGAGGGAGGTCATGCCTAAAAAACTTAGATTGAATTTTTCGAGGAGGTGACCAGGTCTGTAGATGAGGGCTGTGCAGTTCATATGGTTTACATGGATTTTAGCAAAGCCTTTGATAAGATCCCACATAGAAGACTGATAAAACAGGTAAAAGCAAATGCGATCTAGGGTAGCCTAGCATGTTGAATCCAAAATTGGTTTAGTCACAGAAGTCAGAGGATGATGGTAGAGGTTGTTTGTGTGACTGGAGCCTGGTATCCAGTTCCATGACATAAGGATTAGTGTTGGGTCCTTAATTGTTTGTGATATATAAGAAAATGTTGAGGGATAATAAAATAAACTGCGTTTGATATGAAAATTGGCCAGATAGTTGACAATGAGAAAGAAGGTCTTAAGTTACAGGAAGAAAAAGACAGGTTGGTCAGACAAGTCGATCAGTGATAGGTGGAATTTCACCCCAGTGTGAGGGGAAACACTTGGGAACAAGCAACAAAACAAGCAAGTACTTAGTGAAAAGAAGGACTTTAGGAAATTTAAAGGGATAGAGGTTCCTTGGGGTGCTTGTACACAGATACTTGAAGGTGGCAGGACAGCGAAGAAGACATATGGACACTTGCCTTTATCATGGCATTGATTATAAGAGCAGCGAGGTTATACTGGAACTGTACAAAACTTTGGTTAGGCTACAGCTGGATTATAGTTTGCAGTTCTGGTCACCACACTATGGGAAGGATTTGATTGCACTGGAGAGGGTGCAGTGGAGATGTTGACTGGGATGGAGTAGTTTATCTGTGAAGAGAGGCTGGATACGCTCAAGTTTCCTTTAAAGCAAACAAGGCTGAGTGGTGACCTGATTAGGGTCATAGAGTCACAGAGATATACAGCGCAGAAACATACCCTTCAGTCCAACTCATCCATGCTAATCAGATATCCCAACCTAATCTAGTGACATTTGCCAGCACTTGGTCTATATCCCTCTAAACCCTTCCTATTCATATACCCATCCAGATGCCATTTAAATGCTGTAAATTTGCCAGGCTCCACCACTTCCTCTGGCAGCTCATTCCATACACGCACCACCCTCTGCATCAAAAAGTTGCCCCTTAGGTCCCTTTTAAATCTTTCCCCTCTCACCCTAAACTTATGCCCTCTAGTTCTGGACTCCACCAGTCCAGGGAAAATACCTTGTTGTTTCACCTTATCCATGCCCCTCATGATTTTACAAACCTCTATAAACTCAATCCTCAGCCTCCAATGCTCCAAGGAAAACAGCCCCAACCTATTCAGCCTCTCCCTGTAGTTCAAATCCTCCAAACCTGGTAACATCCTTGTAAATCTACTCTGAATGCTTTCAAGTTTCACAACATCATTCTGATAGGAGGGAGATCAGAATTGCACGCAATATTCCAAAAGTGACCTAATCAATATCTTGTACTGCTGCAACATGACCTCCCAACTCCTATACTCAATGTTCTGTCCAATAAAGGAAAGCTTACCAAATGCCTTCTTCACTGTTCTATCTGTTTGTTTGACTCCACTTTCAAGGAACTATGAACCTGCACTCCAAGGTCTCTTTGTTCAATAACACTCCCCAGGACCTTACCATAAAGTGTATAAGTCCTGCTCTGATTTGCCTTTCCAAAATGCAGCACCTCACATTTACCTTTCCAAAATGCAGCACCTCACATTTATCTAAATTAAACTCCATCTGCTACTCCTCAGCCCATCGGCCCACCTGATCAGGATTCCGTTGTACTCTGAGGTAACTTCATTTACTGTCCACAAACCCCCATTTGAGTTGTATAAGATTATGTCGGGTATAAACAATGTTGATGGAAAGCAGCTGGCCTCTCTGATTGAAAGTCAAATACAAGGGGGTATAATTGTGAGGTAAAAGACAGGAAGTTTACAGGGGATTTTAATGAAAATGTTTTCACCCAGACAGTTGTGGGAATGTGAAATGCATTGCCTGGGAAGGATTTTGGGGCAGGAAATCCCACAACCTTTAAAAAAGCTGGATCAGCACTTGAAAAGTCATAACATTCAGAGCTGTGGGCTAAGTCCTAGAAAGTAGGACTAGTGTAGATTTAGAGTAGGTTTTATTGGTGCAGAAACGATGGGCTAAAGGGACTCTTCTGGATAATATGATTACAATCTCAGAATATGTCCAGGCCATCTGATAGGAGAGCCCCACAGAGTTTCCCATAACCATACAAATTAAGCCTCTGTGACTCCCTTTCTCCGGCATAAAAAAAATACAATTTGTTTTAGTAGCAAAACTTAACTTAAAATTAAAATTTAAAATTTAATGGCTTTTTTTTTAACACAATGTAAAATGAACAACAAAGTATGTACCCTGGGTTCATCTAAATTAACTATTTAAGTGCACTTTAGGCTATATCAGATTAGTCAATGGTTCTGTAAAACTTCTAGCTTTCAGTTTGATTATCTACCATCGGTCAAGCTGTCACTGTTTTACACAAACTCCCCGAAAGTGTTGAAATTTTCTCTAGTTAGCAATTTGACTCTAATTGGTTAAGCTGCAACATAAAAAGTTATTGTGCAAGACTGGGAGCTAGCATGAAAGAGGAGCTGAGGTCTGGCAAAAACCAGCCACTATCTTTTAGAATAATAGGGCATACTTGAGGGTCTGGGAGACCTACTCCTGTTCCTATTACTGACATTGTTATAATTTAATTCCACATTGCTGAATGGTTGCATTATTTTAAAATTCAGTTATCTTTCAGAAAAGATAATACTCTGCCACAGAAAAAAAAGTTCCCAAAATCTAACCTCTAATCTCCCATATAATTTAGAGCCAACATGACTTGAATGTTGCTGATATTTATAGTCATCTCCCAGGAGACTTCCTGTCATGATATGTCCCATTCCTTTGTCCTCTGCATCCACAGTATCTTGTCTGCATTCTGTGATTTCCATCAGAGGTCGACCTCTGTTTCTGCTGCCCTCCAGAAGAAATCTCTAGTGTTTTTCAGTTCTGATCAAATAGTCGGAGTGACATTTTCATTTCTGTATGACATTTTTTAAGTGTTCTTTTTGTTCTTTCAATTTCAACAATTTCTCCATTTGCCATAGGGTCGACATATGGAACATTTAGTAGATGTCTTAGCATCCTCATTTCAAAGGCCTCTATTTCCTTCTGCAATTCCTAACTTAATGTCTATGTTTCTGAGACATACAGGAAAGTGGGTGTTTGAATATCAGGAAATTTGTTAATAAAAGTGAAATCTAAAAGCCAGTAAATGATTTCTCTGTATCTTAGATTCTAGTAAACATCTGGTACTTTAATCGAGAGAATCGCTGAAGAAAGGGAATTAAAAAGCACCTTGTTTTAAGACAAAGGAAAGGCAGTTAGTAGATGCAGTCAACTGGAATATCTTCATTTCGACTTCCTGAAGGCAAATTACTCACAGTCCTCTAACTGAACAATAGCTGAGGAGGGTAGCAACTGGTTTCAGGATGATTGGGGAGGAACATGTGCTCTTGGTCTGCTGAAAGACCATTTTTGTAACTAATTATAGAAAGGTACTAGAATGAGAAACTCTGACTTTAAGTGGTTGCTTTGCTTTATTTGAACAACCTCTGAGAAAATGTGACTTCCCTCTATTGCTATATTTTACTCAGCAGGTTAATGGATTGATTGGCAGCTGAAGATCTCTGATAAGATGTCCTTCCAATAGGTGACTGAAAAGCGATCTCTATCACAAATGTCAGGATTGAAATATAGCAATAGTATACACACACAAAAAAAGTAATTCTGTCTGCGAAAAGGAGAGAATGCAACTAAAATGAAATGGTTACATTCATGAAAAACAAGAAGGATTTTCTCAGGCTATGCATTTTGAAAGTGACTCAGGTAGAAGGCCTACCAAAAAACAGATATTCTAGTCAGGAAGTGACTTGTGGCTTCTTTGAAAATAAATGATAATTGGAAACTGGGAATAAAAAAAATTACATCTATATATGCTGCACACTAATACCAAAGAAAATTCCTCACCTTATCAAATATGGTATTAAACATGCCTACTGCCGAAAATGACTTCTCTTCAAATACTGTTAAAATGGGTTATAGTGGAAGGCAGGGTTCAATTGAAGAGAAGCTTAATAGACAATAGACAAGAGACAATAGGTGCAGGAGTAGGCCATTCAGCCCTTCGAGCCTGCACCGCCATTCAATATAATCATGGCTGATCATTCCTAATCAGTATCCTGTTCCTGCCTTATCTCCATAACCCTTGATTCCACTATCTTTGAGAGCTCGATCCAACTCTTTCTTAAAT
>NC_057715.1:23768722-23786646 GCF_004010195.1 Chiloscyllium plagiosum
CTTGCTACCAAAGTGGATAACCATACATTTATCCACATTAAACTGCATCTGCCATGCATCTGCCCACTCACCTAACTTGTCCAGGTCACCCTGTAATCTCCTAACATCCTCATCACATTTCACCCTGCCACCCAGCTTCAAACTGGATAGTGAAGAGGTAATTAATAATCAAAACGTGATACAAAAGGATAGAAAACATATCCACAAAAGAGTGAAGCAGAAACAAAGAATAACAATGGTAAAGAGTCAAAGTTGAAGGCTCTTTATCTGAACACAGGTAGGAGTGGGAACAAGATAGGTGAATTGATGGCACTGATAGAAATAGATGAAAATGACTTGATAGCTGTTAGGAAGATATGGTTACAGGGTGAGCGAGATTCGCTATTCAAGGATATTTGACATTCTATAAGAATATTTAGAGAAGGATAAGAAAGTGTGGCAGCTGTTTTAAAAAGAAAATAACATATCAGTGCAGTTGTGAGTAATGATATATACGTAACAGATGTGGAATCAGTTTGGTTGTATAATAGTAATGGCAAGAGAAATAATTCATGGGCGAGTGTGGACTCGTCTGTAAGGCCCTAAAGAGTTGTCTCAGGACAAAGCATAAATCATCAAATAATGGAGGCACGTAAAAGTCACCATAATTGACACAGGTGATTTTAATCCGTATACTTATTTAACAAATAAGATTGATATAGGAAACAAATTTCTAGAGTACCTCAGGGGTTGTTTATTCAAGCCGTACATTACTGAAGTTACACAACAACAAGCTATCTTAGATCTAATAATGTTTAATATAGTAAGATTAATCAGAGATCTTGGAGTTAAGGATTCTCTAGAATACTGATTACAATCTAAATTTCACATTCAGGGCAATTACAGACTTATGAAGAAAGTTCATCTGAAGTTGGTTGGGAAAACAGCCTAAGAAGTCAGTAAGTGAATAGTGGTGAACATTTAAGCTGATAATTTAAGCTCAGCAAACAAAATTCTCGGCAAAAGAAGGACTTCATAGTTAATGCAGGTAGTCAACAAAAACTAAAGTGAAAAAGTGGTGAAAATTAGTGTTTGGGCAGAGGAGTGGGACTTTCTTTTTGGAACTAGAAGCAAATTACTCCAAAGCTAATAAAGAAGAACAATAGTGATTATGAAAGTAAATTGCTAAGAAATATAAAAACAAACAGCAAGAGTTTCTACAAGTAAATAAAAAAAGAGTAGTTAAAGTGAGTGTGGAACACTTGGAGAATGCAACTGCAAAATTGATAATGGGGAACATGGAAATGGTAGATAACGCAAACCAACACCTTTTATCAGTGAATTGTGGAGACACTGGTAAACATCCCAAAGACAATAGATAAGTAAAGTGCTAAGGGGAGGAAAGATATTATAACCGCCTCTATTATGGGAGACAAAATATTTGACAAACACGTTAAATTAAAGGCAGACAAGTTACCAGGACCTAATGGCCTATGTCCAAAGGAATGGTTTAGATTCCCTACAGTGTGGAAACAGGCCCTTAGTCCCAACCAGTCCTCCGAAGAGTAACCCACCCAGACCCATTTCCCTCTGACAAATGCACCTAACACTATGGCAATTTATCATGGCCAATGCACCTGACCTACACGATTTTTGGACTGTGGGAGGAAACCGGAGCACCCGAAGGAAACCCACGCAGTCATAGGGAGAATGTGCAAACTCCACACAGACAGTCACCCGAGGCTGGAATCGAACCTGGGATCCCAGTACTGTGAGGCTACAGTGCTAACCACTGAGCCACCGTGCTACCCATATGGAGGCATTGGTTGAAATAGTCCAAAACTCACTGGAGTTTGTAAGGGTTTCAGCAGATTGGAAAACTGCTAATGTGAGGCCCTGATTCAAACAGGAAGGGAGACAGAAATCAAGAAATTATAGGCTAGTTAGCTTAACATCTGTCATTGGGGAAATGTCCATGACTGAAGAAAGAATAGCAAGGCATTTAGAAAAGTCTAATGCAATCAGAGTCAATACTGTCTATGAAAGTGAAACCATATTGACAAATTTGCTGGAGTTCTTTGAGGTTCTAATAAGCAAAGTTGATAAAGGGAAACTGGTAGGTTTGGTATATTTGCATTTCCTGAAGGCATTTAATAAGGTGCTAAATAATAAGATAGCAGCTCATGGTTTTGGGTGTATTATATTAGCATGCATTGAGGATTGGCTAACATACAAAAGGCAGAGTTGGGATTAATGGATCTTTTTATGTTGGAAAGATGTAATCAATAGAATAGCAAAAGGATCAGTCCTACAATTTCAATTAGTTACCAATATATAAGTGACTTGGAAGATCAGCTGAAGTTAATTAAATGAAATTTGCTGGTAATACATAAATAGGAAGGAAGGTATGATGAAGACATAAGGCATTTGCAAAGGATAGAGTTGTCTGAGTGGGCAAATATTTGGCAGATAAAGTTTAATGTGGGAAAATGTAAGGTCATGCACTTTGGTAAGAAGATTTAGAGGCAGACTATTATTTAAGTGGAAAGAGACTCCAAAAGAAAAGTACAGCAAGAGGAATGTGGATGTTCTTGTGCATGAAGCAGAAAATTCTAACAAGCAGGTGCAGCAAGTAAGAAGATAAATGATATTTTGGCTTTTCTTCCTTAATTATTTAAAAATAGCTGAATCTTGTTTCAATTGTACAGGGTGTTGGTACAGCCTGAAGTACAGAGGAACCTTGATTGTGCAAACAACACGGGCGGGGAGTATTTTGTTTTGATAATCGAATGCCGGATAACACAGTTTAGCCAATCATCGGGACCTTGCAATCTTTTTTGGATAATCCGAATTTTGGATAATCGAGGTTCCTCTGTATTCTGTACAGTTTTGGTCCTCATATTTTGAAAGAATATAAAGATCTAAGCAATTTTAAAATATCCCCTCATTGGTGGCAATTCAAGAGATTCAGTCAATTGATTTTTTATATGAAGAGGTTGACTGGGCAAAAATAGTTAAACATGCTTGGGCTTTATTCATTAGAAGAATGAGTAGTGATTTTATTGAAACATATATGATTATGAAGGGACTTGACACAAGGTGTTTTCATTAGTGGGAGAATTATGAACTAGAAAACATAGTTACAGAATTAGAGAACACTCATTTAAAACTGAACTGTGAAGGATTTTTCTTTGTAAAAGGTCATGAATGTTTGAAATTCTCTACACCAGAGTGTCGTGGACGATGGATCACTGGAAGCAGTTAATAAGGAGGCAGATAGATTTTTGAAATATTGAGAAGTTGAGGGCTGTGAGGATCCAGCATGAAAGAGGAGTTGAGGGCGGGGGGCAGTTCAGCCATTCTCTTGTTGAATGTGGAGATGAAAGGCCTGCTTGTGTTTCTGTGTTCTTTACGTTTTTGTGGTCAAGGGTGGTACAGTGGCTCAGTGGTTAGCACTGCTGCCTCACAGCCCTAGGAACACAGGTTTGATTCTAGCCTTGGGCAACTGATTGTGTGGAGTTTGCACATTCTCCCCGTGACTGTGTGTGTTTCTGCTGGATGACCTAGGTTTATTCCATAATCCAAAGATATACAGCTAAGGTGGATTGACTGCACTAAATCACCCTATAGTGTGCAGGCTAGATGGGTTATCCATAATAAATGTGGGGTTATGGGGGTCGGGTGGGAGGGCTAAGTCTGGGTGGGATGCTTTTCAGAGTGTCGGTGCAGACTCACTGGGCTGAATGGCCTCTATTCTGCAATGTAGGGATTCTATGACGATGCTCAAACTGCTTATTATTAATATCAGGGACACTGTAAAAGGTGAGAATAACAGAAATGGGGGAAAAGAGATCAGATGCCAGCTGTGTCATGACCTTTGACTTATTTTCCTTTTCAATCTCTTGTTACATCTGTTCTAAATGATCCAGGTAAGCTGTACTCTTCAGAAATCCATCTCACTTCTATCACATCCTCCTCTTCCTCTCAGTAAGCCTGAAGGCTCCATTCCATCTGAATCTGCCAACAATTCAAAACACACACCAGCCCTTAATCATTATCTCAATTACCAAGTGTTTACCAAATGTAAACTAAGGGAGTCAGACAGTGAGCTGGAGAGAAACAAGATGATTGTGATTGTCTTCATTTGTGATAGATGATAATCATTATGTGACATAATTTTGAGATGACCTCTTTAGGGAAGAAATGCTCCAGACAATTAGGTTTTGACAATTAGTACGCTCCTTATATTTCTGTGTTGGAATATTCAAAGACAGATGTGAATGACAGAATGTATCTGAAGCCAAACACTATCCCAATGCTCATTATATACTAAGTGCAGATGATATTTCCTTCCAAGAAAAATAAAGAAAATTGACTTAATAAATGGCTATCAGAAAACCCACACAAGTTTGAAGGCTCATCATTTACTGATTCTTGTGCTTGGTGAGACCACTGTGTCCAGTTCTTATCTCCTTATCTGAGGAAAGATGTCCTGGCTGTGGAGGGAGTGCAGCAAAGATTTAGAAGACTGAGTCCTGGGATGGCAGGACTGACATATGAAGAAAGGCTGGATCAGTTAGGATTATATTCACCAGAGTCGCAAATAATAAGGAGCAATTTCATATTAATCAATATAATTCCAACAGAACCTGACAAGGCAAAAGCAAAAAGGATATTTTCAATGATCCCACAATTTATGAATACAGGGTAGAACATTTAGAACTGAGGAGAAATGTGTTCACTCAGAGTGGCCAGTCTGTGGAATACTCTGCCACAGAAAGTAATTGAGGCCAAAACATTAAATGTTTTCAAGAAATAGATTGATATTGTTTTTAGGGCTGTCACAAACAAAGCTAATCACTTTTTTATCTAAAAGCTGTTCCTTGGCTCAAGGAGACTCTGTCCTTGATTTTTCTCAGAGGGGTAATAAATCAGGCCGGGCTCCGATCTATTTGATTTGGTACAAAGATGAAAAGGACTTTGAGAGGCTTTTTGTCTATATGTAAACAGATGAGACTTCAGGACAAAGTGGTCATGTTTTAGAAGTGACCCGTACAATGAAAGGGGAGTGGTCAGCTCTCCAGCTGAGCGGTTTAGTTCAATCCTGAACTGGTGAGGAGTTCAACAGAGAGTTGTGTTGAAACTCTCTCTTTCTGCCCTTCACGTTTAATCTGTAAGCATGTGTTCCATTCATACTGGTCTTTAAAGGAGAGTTTGCTTATTGGGATTGTTGTGTACATTTGGAACAGCATAATTAAGTCTAGTTTGGATAGACTGAGTTCTGTAGAGGTTCTTTATTTTTTTTGTGTTTCATTGCGTAATTTTGTGAATAAATCTTTGTCTGTTTTAAACTTGGTCGTCAACCTAGCTAACTTACTCTGGGTAATTTTCACTGTACACTTACCAAAACAAATTGCAAAGTTATGGTCTGGGCTGCCTGCTTAAGAAAGTTTTGAGTGGTCTGGCCTAGTCCATAACAGGGCTAATGGGATCAAAGGCTTTGAGATGTAAGCATGCACAGGGTATTAAGTAGGAGGATGAGCTATGATCATACCGAATGGTGGAGCAGGCTTGAAGGACTAAATGGACTACTCCTGTTTCTATTTTCTGTCTCATAACCAAAACACCCCTAATTCTAGCCATAATCACAGTCAAGAGTTCACTCTTATCCCCAAAACTGATTGACTGGTACACTTTTCTCACAAGCATTCAGGCATAAAGTAATTTGCCAGAAATTTGCAGCAGGCCAGGCAATGTCTATGGCCAGACCAAAGGATGTAACTTATTCAAAAGTTAAGTCCGATTTACTGTTTCCACAGTTGTACCCTGACCTGCTAAGTACTTCCAGCATTTTCTGTTTGCACTTCAACTGTCCAGCATCTACAGCATTTTGCTGTTGTTTAAGTGATCACAAAAATCAAGGATTCCTTCCAGTTTTCCCTACTGTCTGTCTTGAGTTGCTCAGCCAGTGCTTTATCCACCTAGCTAGAACACCCTGCACACTATGTGACTTCACTTTCTCCATTAGTTTACCATGGGAACCTTATCAAACGCCTTATTAAAATGTATTTGGACTTTGGACTGTGGGAGGAAACTGGAGCACACCCAGGAAACCCACTCAGACACAGGGAGAATGTGCAAACTCTGTACAGACAGTTGCCCGGGGCTGGAATTGACCTGGGTCCCTGGCACCTTGAGGCAGCATTGTGCTGACCACTGAGCCACTGTGCTGCCCATTATCTTAACCATTTAGCAAAATGGCCAACTGTGTAGGATCAAGGTCAATGGCATTCTCTGCCACAATCATCTTTTGCTACCTCACATTAACTCTATCTCTGATCCTGACCTATTTCCCACCAAGGGTCACAGTTTGCCAATTTCACTATCATTGCAACATCATCATTTACTCGATCTGACCCATCTCCATGCTATTGATGCAGCCTGGCCTCTGTGCTGCCTCCTCACTCACTCGGGCCACCTCAGCATCTTTCTCCCCATTGCAGCAGAACTAACAGGAGAAAGCCAACCATAATAGCATCAAAAGATCCAAGATGTGTTCTATGCTGCCTGATATTCATCTCCTCACCCACTCAGAAGAGAAGATCTTGGCCCTCACTAGCGAGAACTGCCTCTTGTGAGAATGCCAAATGATCCATGTCCCAGGAACTAAGTAAATGGAATTGTCCATTGCTGCACTATTCTCCTAACTCTCCCCACTGCAAATATTTCCCTAACATGACAGAACTTCTACCCCTTGGTAACATCACAACCATTTTTATCTCCTACAAGTACAAGTAGCATTAGTAAAGTCTCTGCAGTCAAGACAGTCACCTCACAAGATAATCCCTCCTCCATTTCTGAGGGAGAGAGCATGGTTGCCAGACAGGATGCATTGGCTTAACTGCCTGCTGTCCCATCGCCAGCTTGGGTAATGACACTCTGGTACATAAGTTAGCTATATTAGAATTGAGACACCTGGTAGACACATTATTGCCATGTCCCTGCAGTTGATCAAGGAGGAAACGGCCCAAGCTGCTGGCAGCTGGAGATCTGGTACCTACTCAGCCTCCAGGCAGGAGAGGGACCCAATGACATTGGCAATTCGTGACTTCAGGAGCAAAGACAGAAGCATCAGACAGGTTTGTCAGGACACTAGGCAACCTGACACAAACAGCGATGGATCCTGCTGCCTCAGGCATACCAGCATTTGGCTGCTTCAGTGGACAAGTTAGTATTTCCATGGAGAGTCAGGTCCAGGAGTCTCTGGCTGTACTGAGTACATTCACAGACTGATACTCTGCATCAGCAGAAAAGTAGCAACAAGTTAAAGAGGGACTTTAACTTCCCTCCAGTTGTCCCTTCCTCAGAAAGGAGACAGGATGCTGCCATTAGAGGTGCCACACACAAGCCCCTCAGAAAGCTCTCTCAGGACGCTTCAGTGGTGAGTGGGCCTCCACCTCTATCCTGGCTGCCTCCCTCTGCCCTCTTGGAGATCAAGTCAAGCTGGTCAGTACACATTCAGCATATCTGGGCCCTCTAGACCAAAAATGCTTCTGCAGTCATCCAATCAAAACTCAGAGGCTAACAATCTCCACTGTAAGGCAGGCTCCCTCTACCCTACATCTTCACTAATGCATGGTGGGACAGAAAGATGACCTTCTTAAGGCCGGGGTGACATTGGGTTGTAAATCTGTTGTCACATTTCCAAATCTATGTTCACTTTTAATCATCAGTTGAGAGAATGAATGTTTGTCTTGCAACAACATTGAAGGTACAGAACCTGGCTAGCGCTACACAAGGTTTCATGGTCCAGAAAGTGAAGGGAGCAGCTCCACATGCAGGTCCTTTGAATGTGTTACTATTTTGACAAATAGGGTGAAGGTTTCCAGGCCATTATACACTTAATGTATAACATAGCCATTGTTAGCACTGCTCCCAAATGCAGCATGATCTGGCCAGGAGGGCTCAGGGCTAGATTTGGCCATCACACAAAGCTTAATTCTTAATGTTCACATATTTAGTACTCTTCACAATCACAAGTATCTTTCACCTGCATTGTATGGGTCCTTGTGTAATATTGTTGCCCTTTGAAGAGCCTCATGTTGCTCAAAACTGAAGGTCTCTCCCTCACAGAAAGAAACGTATAATCCGCCAGTCTGTGGTTGGTGGCAGCCATTTTCATCTCCCTTGTGCTTTTGCTATTTTCAGCATGATGGAAGGCAAGTTTGTCCCTGGCTGAGGTGGTGATTGCTCCAACTCCTAACCATGAGGCCTCTGCTGAATTGAACTTTTCCTTTTAACAACTGAATAAAATTTATGTTCTTAACTTTATCACTAACGACATTCAAGAAAAGCATTCATTTTTAATGCTAACAGCTGCTGTTTGACATTAGACTTGATACGTGTGCTCAATATTGCCACATTTGAGAACACATCAGACATTCATGCCTACCTACATTGAGAAATATTTATGTGCTACAATTAGTAAAACTTGAAGGTAACATCAATTCTCTGTTTACCTGTCAGCATAAACAAAATCCATTCTGTCAGAATAATGGACCATAAATTTCTTGCCTCAAGCAACAAGAGGTTACTAAATATACACAAGCATATTATTAATAATCTGCTCAACCAAAGCCCTCACTGGTTTAATTAGTTCAAGTCCCTCTTGCATTATGTTCTTCATTTCAAGCAGTGGTTTCAATACAGTGGTTATTCTTCAACAGGATTTCCATTCTCTGCTTCTAGGTCTCTGATGGCTGAAGGTGGTGGAACATCTGTGCATTCATTTTTATCTGATACAAATGAATCATCAGTGTGGAACAATTCAGGCTGTTGAATCTCACTAAGGAAAATGAGCAGCCTGCAGAAACCATTCATAATCTATTAGCATTCTTAATGTAAGCACTGTCTTGCAGTGGCCTCCTGCTTCCTTTCATAAATTTGCACAGTGTATACAATAGAAATTTCTCAAGGTTTGGACCAAACATAACATTTAGTTTCCTCGCCCAGTTATTTTTCAAACAGCCCTATTGATGTTAAGTTAACAATTGTGTAAATGGCAAAAGAATAATTTAATACAATAAACAAATGAATGCCAGTTCTTCATTGACTGTAAATGAAGAAAGTAGCCCAATCTTAATGGCTGAATTAATGCTCACCATGGAAAGCAGACACAGATTCCAATGAAGATAAATTCCTGAACTAGCTTCCAAACCTGTGGGAGCTTTAGTAGAGAAATTGGTTCTTATATCGGTGGAGTATGGTTTGGTAACTGGGTGTGTAACTCAGGAAGCAAGGAATTACTCACTCAATTTGGACTATACTGCACGGTTATGGTAATCCAACCATGGGGATCTCAATATGTCTCAGGCATAATGAAGCTCAGATTAAAGACCAGAAGGACCATAGGCACAGAATTAGGCTATTTGGCCCAACAAGTCTTTTCTATCTTTCGATCATTGCAGTTACATTTCTCAACCTCATTCTCCTGCCTTCTCACTGGAGGTCTCGAACCAGCAATGATGTCTTCTTCAGCCTGGATGTCTCGCCCTGGCCTGGCGGGCGGTCATTCTGTGTATTCCAGCAGCCTGGTGGGCGGTCTTGGCACGGTGCGGTGGTCACCTTTTCCCTGGGGGGTTTGTCTTGCCATAGCTCTCTAGGTTTGGTAGTTTTGTCCCAGTGTGAGGGTCTTCTTCAGCAGCAGCTTCCAGACATTCCAGCGCTTGTCATTTTAATGCTGAACTGAAGTTGATCTGAGATGGACTTTGCCTTAATTTTTATCTTTTTATTCTTATCTATGGCATACATCTTTAATGCAGATGCCATAGAACGGTGACTTATAAAGCTTTTCACCGTTTTTTTCTGTGAAAGTACATGTGAGAATAAATTCCTATTGTATCCTATTCTATCATAATAATCAAGAATGTATGTATCACTGTCTTATATACACTCAATGGCTTGGCCTGCACAGTCAACTGTGACAATGAGTTTTACAGATTCATCACCCTCCGCATCTCAGTTCTAAAGAGAGGTCCCTTCATTTCTTTGCCCAGTCTCCTCACCTGTCCAAGTCCTTCTGCTGCTTTCCCACTTTCTCAACACTACCTGCTCCTCGACCTATCTTTGTGTCATTTGCCAATTTAACAACAATGCCCTCAGTTACTTTGTCCAGATTGCTAGTGTATAACTTAAATGGTTGTAATTTCAACACTGACCCCTGTAGAACTCCACTAGTCACCAGTTGTCATTCTGAGTGAGACCCCTTTATCCCCATTGTTTGCCTTTTGCCAGTCAGCCAATCGTCTATCCACACCAGTACCTTGCCCCTAACACCAGGAGTACTTATCTGGTTTAGCAGCACCTTGTTAAAGGCCTTCTGAAAATCCAAATAGATTATGCCCACTGACTCTCCTTTATCTAACTTGCTTGGTTCTTCATAGGGCTATAGATCTGTACAGCATGGAAAGAGACCCTTAAGTCTAACTCATCCCCATGCCAGCCAGATATCCTAAATTAATCCCGTCCCATTTGCCAGCATTTGGCCCTTATCTCTCTAAACCCTTTCTATTCAATTACCCATCCAGATGCTTTTTAAATGTCGTCATTGTACCAGCCTCCACCACTTCCACTGGCAGCTCAGTCCAAACATGCACCACCCTCTGCATGAAACATTTGGCGCTTAGGTTCCTTTTAAATCTTGCCCCTCTCACCTTAAACCTATGCCCTCTAGTTTGGACTCCCCTACCCTGGGAAAAAAGACTTTACCTATTCACCCTATCCATGCCCCTCGTGATTTTATGAAATTCTATAAGGTCACCCCTCAGCCTCTGAAACTCCAGAGAAAGGTTTTGAACAGATTTGTCAGGTATGACCTTCCCTTAACAAAGCTGCTTTATTTTACGATGCACATCCAAGAATTCTGCAACCTCATCTTTAATAATGGACTCTAAGATTATTGTAAAGACCAAGGTCAGGCTAACCAATTTATAATTTCCCATCTTCTGCCTCCCTCTATTCTAAAGCAGGGGTGTTACATTAGCCATTTTCCAGTCATCTGGAACCCTTCCTGACTTGAGTAATTCCTAAAAGATCACCAATGCCTCTAAGAATCTTCTCAGCTATTTCCTTCAGTACTATGAGGTATTGTCCATCTGGTCTGAGTGATTTATCCTCCTTCAGACCTTTCAGCTTCACCAGCACCTTCTCCTTTGTGATGCCTGCTACAGTCTCTTCTGACCCCTGGCTCTCTTGAAGTTCTGTTATGCTACTGGTGTCTTCTAACCTAAATATTGATGCAAAGTTAAGCATCACACTGGCACCCTTACTTGTGTTCTGAAAAAAACAATTGTCTGAAAGAGATGCTCATTCAAGATTCCAACCTGGGAGAACTTAATCTCAATTTCTCGGGTGCCAAGAATTTTCTAACAGCAATGCAATATGTGAATATTGGCCAATACATCTTTCCCAGTCACTGACAACTTTTACAGCACCTTTCAGTACATGTTATTTTATCAGAATACATTTGTATTATCAGTCAGCCAGGTTATGTTCTAAAAATGTATGGCTAATATCACTGAGAATTTACTGGTAGCTTCTGTATCACAGATGACACTATAGTTCCAGGAAGAACTGTACACAACATAACACAAATCTCCATCAGCTCATGACAGCAGCAAAGAAACATGGTCCTATTACATTAGCCATTTCCTGCTCCTCTGGGACCCTCCCAGACTCCCATGATTCCTGAAAGATCACTACCAATGCCTCCACAATCTCCTCAGCCATCTCTGGGGTGTAGTCCAACTTGTCTGGGTGATTTATTCGCTTTCAGACTTTTCAACTTCCCTAGAACCTTCTCCTTATTGGTGGCCTACACACTCATCTCTACCCCCTGACCCTCTTGAAGCTCTAATATGCTACTGGCGTCTTTCACAATGAAAACTGATGTAAAGTATCTATTCAGTTCTTCACCATATCTTTGCTCCTGATCACTACTTCTCCAGCTTCATTTTCCAGTGGTCCAATGTCCACTTTTTCCTTTCTCTTACCCTTTTATATATTGCCCTTTATATATCTAAAAATAAATCTTGCAATCTTCTTTTATATTACTAGCTTTTTCAGTTGTCCTCTGCAGGTATTTAAAGGCTTCCTAATTGTTTGGCTTCCCACTAATCTCCACCATGTTGTACATTTTATCCTTTTGCTTTTATCCTGTCCCTGACTTGTCTTGTCAGTTATGGTTGCCTTGCCTTTCCTTAGTGTGTTTCTTCTTCTATGAGCTGAATTTCTGATGTGCCTTCTGAATTACCCTTGAAAATCCTGCCTGCTCAGCTCCCCTTCTATTCAACACTGGCCAACTAGTCCCTCATGTGTTTGTAGTTACTTTTATTTAATTGTAATACTGTTACATCTAATTCCAGATTAGATTAGATTCCCTAAAGTGTGGAAACAGGCCCTTCGGCCCAACAAGTCCACACCGATCTTTCGAAGAGCAATCCACCCAGACCCATTCCCCTACATTCACCCCTGACTAATGCACCAAACACTATGGGCAATTTAGCACGGCCAATTCACCTAACCTGCACATCTATGGACTGTGGGAGGAAACCGGGGTACCCGGAGGAAACGCATGCAGACACGGGGAGAATGTGCAAACTCCACACAGACAGTTACCCGAGGTGGGAATTGAACCCTGGCGCTGTGAGACAGCAGTGCTAACCACTGAGCCACCGTGCCACCAGAGTTCCAGCTTCTTCCTCTCAAACTGCAGGATGAATTCAATCATACTATGGTCACCGCCACCAAGAGATTCTTTCACCTCAAGCTTGCTAATCAATTCTGCCTCATTACACGTCACCAAATCCAGAAATGCCTATTTTCTAGTGGGTTCTAACATAAGATGCTCAAATAAAACATTTAAGAAACATTCACCAGTTCCTTTTCTTGAGCATCGCTTCAAATCTGACATTCCCAGTCCACCCGCATATGGAAGTCCTCACGATTATTGTAATAAGACTTCCTTGCAGGCCCTTTCTAACCCTTAACTTATTTTCTGTCCCTCATGCAAGGGAGCCTGTACATACTTCACATCATGGTCTTCTTCCTTTGCAGTTCCTCAACTCTATCCACAAAAAGTTCTACATCTTTTGATCCTACATTACTGCTTGTTATTTATTTCTTTTTTGTTACAAACAAAACAACCCCCAACCCTTCTGCTCATCTATTTTGAATAAGATGCGTATCGTTGGATATTTAGCTTCTAGCCCTGATTCCCTTGCAGCAAGGTCTCTGTGATGCCCACAACATTGTGCCCACTAATTTAATTCTGTGCTACAAGCTAATTTATATTGTTTACTATGCAAAATGCATTTATGTACAACATCATTATCCTAAATTGTTTGGATTTATTATTGTCACATGTACTTCGGTACAGTGAAAAGTTTTGTATTGCATGCAGTACAGCCAGATCATACCATACAAAGTGCATTACAATAATAGAAAAAGCAAAGAATAATGTTAGAAGGCGCAAAGAGAGCGAGATCAACACTAAATTTAAAATTTGAGAGGTCCATTCAGAAGTCTAATAGGAGCAGGGAAGAAGTGGTTCTTGAACCTATTCATACATGTATACAAACCTTTATATCTTCTGCCTGATGGAAGAGGGTGGAAAAGTGAATAACGGGAATGGGAGGGATCTTTGATTCTGTTGGTTGCTTTCCCAAAGCAGCAGGAAGTTTAGACAGAGTCAATGGATGAAACCAGCATCTCCCAGGCCATCCACAACCTCATCACTTCTGGGGATCTCCCACCTACAGCCTTCAATCTCATCGTCCATGTACCCCACACCACCTGATTCTACCTCCTACCGAACATCCACAAACCTGACTTCCCTGGTTGACCCATTGTCTCAGCCTGCTCCTATCCTACTAAACTCATTTCTGTATACTTTGACACTGTCCTGTCCCCCTTAGTCCAGGAACACCCCACCTACATTCCAGACACCACCCATGTCCTTCATCTCCTTCAAGACTTTCTTTTCCCCAGGCCCCTACGCCTTACCTTCACCATGGACATCTGGTCTATCTGCCATGACGAAGGCCTCTATGCCCTCCATTTCTTCCTCTCAAGCCGTCCCAACCAGTGCCCTTCAACTGACACCTTCCTCCACCTGGCTGAACTGGTCCTCATCCTTAACAACTTCCCCTTCCAATCCTCCCACTTCCTCCAAACCAAAGGGGGAGCCATAGGCACCCGCATAGGCCCCAGCTATGCCTTCCTCTTCACCGGGCACATGGAACATCTTCCACAGCTACACCGGCATCATCCCCCACCTCTTCCTCCTCCACATTGATGACTGTATCGGTCCTCCCACCCCATGCTCCCACAAGGAGGTTGAACAATTCATCAACTTCACTAACAGCTTTCACCCCTGCCTCAAATTTACATGGACCATCTTGGACACCTCCCTCCCCTTCCTGGGCCTCTCCATCTCCAGTGACCGACTAACCATGGACGTCTATTACAAACACACCGACTCCCACAGCTACCTGGACTACACCACCTCCTACCCTACCTCCTTTAAAAATGGCATCCCTTATTCATAATTCACCTGCCTCCACCACATCTGTTCCCAGGATGACCAATTCCACCTTAGAAAATCCCAGATGGCCTCCTTCTTCAAAGATTGCAATTTCCCCTCACACATGGTCGATGATGCCCTCCAGAGCATCTCCTCCATTTCCTGCACCTCTACCTTCAAACCCCAGCCCTCCCAACGCAACAAGGAAAGAACCCCCCGGTCCTTACCTTCCACTCAAAGGTATACATCACATCATCCTCTGCCATTTCCGTCACCTACAAACAGACCCCACCACCAGGGACATATTTCCCTCCCCACCCCTATCAGTGTTTGGGGAGACCATTCCCTCCGCAACTCCCTCGTCAGATCCACGCCCCACCACCAGTCCACACCCCACTCCCGGCACCTTCCCCTGCCACCGCAGAAGTGCAAAACCTGCACCACACCTACCCCCTCAACTTCGTCCAAGGTCACAAAGGAGTCTTCCACATTTGACAGAAATTTACGTGTACCTCCACCAATGTCACCTACTGTATCAGTTTCACCCGATGTGGTCTCCTCTACATTGGGGAGACAGGATGCTTTCCTGCGGATTGTTTCAGAGAACATCTCTGGGACACCCGCACCAACTGACCCTACCGCCCTCCCACTCCCCCTCCCACTCTGCCAAGGAAATGCAGATCCTGGGCTTCCTCCATCGCCAAACCCTTACCATCCAACGCCTGGAGGAAGAACACCTAATTTCTTCCTTGTGACCCTGCAACTATACGGATCAATGTGGATTTCACCAGTTTCCCCATTTCCCCTCTGCCCACATTATCCCATTCCCAAACTTCCATCTTGGCAACACAGTCTTGACCTGTCCATCACCTTTCCCATCTATCCTCTCAACCTTCCTGTCTGACTTGTCACCTTCTCCCCCACCTGCATCCACCTATCACATTCTCAACTACCTTCCCCCATCCCACCCCACTCCACTCCCATTTACATCTCAGCTCCCCCAGCCCACAAGCCTCATTCCTGATGAAAGGCTTAGGCCTGAAATGTCAATTCTCCTGCTCCTCAGATGCTGCCTGACCTGCTGTGTCTTTCCAGCACCAAACTCTCGACTCAATAGATAGAAGGCTGGTTTTCATCATGGTCTGGACTATGTTTATGAGTCTCTGTAGTTTCTTGTAGCCCTGGGCAGAACAATTGTCAAAGCACACTGTGATGAATTCATAGAAGATGCTTTCTATGGTGCATTTATAAAAATTGGTAACAGACCTTGTGGACATGCTGGACTTCCATAGCCTCCTGAAGAAATCGAGACATTGTTGTGCTTTCTTGACCCTTGCATCTTCTCCTATTCTCAAAATGCCCCCTTATCTGCTGTGCCTCAAGTTAGATTAGATTAGATTCCCTACAGCGTGGAAACAGGCCCTTCGGCCCAACTAGTCCACACTGACCCTCCGAAGAGCAACCCACCCAGACACATTCCCCATATTTACTTCTGACGTGTGCACCTAACTCTGTGGGCAATTTAACATGACCAATTCACCTAACCTGCACATCTTTGAACTGTGGGAGGAAACCGGAGCACCCGGAGGAAACCCACGCAGACAAGGGGAGAACATGCAAACTCCACACAGTCACCCGAGGTGGGAATCAAACCCAGGGTCCTGACACTGAGGCAGCAGTGCTAACCATTGATTCCTGACTCTTTCCATACTCTCATTCCTATTACATATTCTGGAAATGTTAACAAACTCTTCTGAGCTCTCCCCGTCAATGTAAGAGCAGCGCTATGATCTGGTAGGACAACAATGACCTTACTTTGCTTTTTATATATTTATGAATCAGCATCGTTATACTATCCATTGCTATGTTAATAAAACATCAACCACTCCTTCTCATATTAAGGATATTAAAACTGAGATGTAAAATAAATTATTAGTGATAAAATCATTCATAATAATTGAAAAGGCAAGTGGAAAAAATGCTTCTGTGACCAATAATAAAGTAATTTCAAGCCCAGTTTTTGAACTAATTAATACTCACTGAGATCTTAATCTTACTCATTAAGTGTGGACATCGGCCATTCCATTGTCCTTTGGCCACATCAGACTATTTGCTTTGGTTTTTGTTCAGCTTCCACCTTCAACTTTGAGTGAATTGGTTACATGAAAATTGTGATACTGTATCATGTACATAACATAAACAAAAACAAAAATAAAGTTGGTAAGATAGTGGGTCTTGCTATGTGGGAAACAATTTTTATGCATTTAGAAATTAAGCATTAATCAAAATAAGTGAAACTTCTTTCCCCAAAAAGAAGCGGTCATGATAAAAATGTTAATAAATACTGCAATTAAAATGTGTCTCAATTTGAGTACAGAAATATTTTGCCTCTGCATGATATCTCATTATTTTCGTACGTATAATTTGTTGTAGATTTCACAATCATGCACTTGCTGAGGATATTTTTAAAACTCAGTTGCATGTGATTCCATTAGTGCAGGTGTGAAAGTAATATAATTATTGAAAACTTCATTATACACAAAAGATCAACATGCGTACAAGCCACTTTACATTCCAGTACTTTATAAGCATAGAAACATGATCTATTTTAACTTCCTTTTGTGAAATACTACACAAGAAATCTCGCACAGATAGTAAGCATGCTTCCTCAACCTGTCATGTTTAGCCTATTTTTTAATAGCTGATTATCCATGAATAATGTTTGTAAGTGGTTTCAACAAAAAAAAGAATTACAACAATAATTGTCTTGAAGTATGTGAAATATATTTCTCCATCTGACAGCGTGACTGCAAAATGAGTGGAATGTTGTAAATCCTTTTTCTTGAGTTGGCTGCCGACCAATTCCAGTATTTTTGTTTTGCTTCCAGTAGAACATGTTGCCTACACTTCCTTTACTGAAGTAAATAATACCTTGCTGTGTTAATGAAACAACAACCACTCCTTCACACATTAAGCATATTAAAATTGAGATGTAAAACAAATTATTGGTAATAAAATAATTAGTAATAGTTGAAAAGCCAAGTGGAGGAAAAATGCTTCTGTGCTCAATTAAAAAAATACTGATTTCAATCACAGTTTTTGAACTAATTAATGCTGACTCCAGATCTTCGTCTCAATCATTGAATATGGAAGCCATGATATCGAGGTGCTGATGTTGGACTGAAGTGAACAAAGTTAAAAATCACATAAGCTGAAAATGTGTTGCTGGAAAAGCGCAGCAGGTCAGGCAGCATCCAAGGAGCAGGAGAATCGATGTTTCGGGCATGAGCCCTTCTTCAGGAATGAGGAAAGTGTGCCAAGCAGGTTAAGATAAAAGGTAGGGAGGAGGGACTTGGGGGAGGGG
>NC_057715.1:23787737-23801676 GCF_004010195.1 Chiloscyllium plagiosum
TGGTTGGTATGGCGGGAAAGGAAGAAGCGGAGGGCTTTGAGTCCTTTGTGATGGGGGATGGAGGTGTACAAGGAAGATAAGCCGTTGGGGACAGGGGAAGCGAAAATCATGGAGGTGGTGGAGGACGTTGGTGGTGTCCCGAACGTAGGTGGGGAGTTCTTGGACTAAGGGGGACAGGACCGGAGATCGGGGCAGGGGCGGGGTTAGGCATGCAGATGGAGATCGCGTGGGGGCGGGGTTAGGCGTGCGAACAGAGATCGGCATGGGGGCAGGGTTAGGTGTGCGGATGGAGATCGGCATGGGGGTGGGGTTAGGCATGGTGACGGAGATCGTCGTGGGGGCGGGGTTAGGCGTGGTGACGGAGATTGGCATGGAGGCAGAGACGCATGCGGCATGGTCGTTGTGCAGGTGAGTGATGTCACTGGCGGCGGAAGTGGGAGTGGCTGCGGCGACGGCAACCCAGGGAGCGGAAGTGGCTGTGGCGACGGCAGAAACAGTGTTGTTCCCGATAGCCGTGGACCCCGCTGAGGCCGCAAATCTGTCGGCGATGGTCTTCCTGGTGATCGTGGAGGCGGTTGTCTGGGCGGTGATCGCGGAGGCTGCATGGTCGGTGGGGGCGGAAGTGACGTCATGGTTCACGGCGGCGGTTGCTGCCACGGGCGCTGCAGCGACCGCATGATTAATGGCGCCCGAGTGATTTCGGAGGCCGATGGAAGATTCTGGAACAGTTGAGGAACCCAGAGAGTGGGGGTAAGTACATGAAAGTTTTTGGTACTTATTATCTTTAATTTCCGATATGGCTAGGAAGAACTGTTTGTTTAGTGTATGGATTCTTCTGAGGATGAAGAACAGTAGAAGTCCTTTGCAAGTCAGTGAGAGTGTTGTCCTGAGCTGGGGTAGGTCGAGTTGCAGGGAATGTAGGTAGCGGAGGATCCGGAAGGAGGTCTGTTGCTGGAAGCTTCGGATTTGTTGTAGGTACTGGTTGTCCTGGTTGGGTCCAAATTTTGTTGGTCTGAACATAGTCTGGAATCCATGCGGGGTCAGTCGGTTCCGTAGGCAGGTGCTGAGGAAGGAGATGTGGCTGTGGTAGCGAGTCTGTTTGAGTACGTGGCTGAAGAGTTTCTGGGCAGAGGAAATAACCTGGGGTGTGCAGTGAGAGAGGGACTCACTGAAATCCTTGTAGAGGGAGGAAGAGAGCTTCTTCAAGGAAGGCATCTCCAAGAAAGGCTTCTTCAAGAAATGTTCCACAAGTAGGCGGCCTGTCTCCCCAATATCAAAGACCACAATTTCCCCCCAGACATGATCGACGATGCTCTCCACCGGATCTCCTCCACTTCCCGCTCCTCCGCCCTTGAGCCCCACCCCTCCAACCGCCACCAGGACGATTTCAGAGAACACCTCTGGGACACCCGGACCAACCAACCCAACCACCCCATGGCTCAACACTTCAACTCCCCCTCCCACTCCATCAAGGGCATGCAGGTCCTTAGACTCCTCCATCGCCAGACGATAGCAACATGACGGCTGGAGGAAGAGCGCCTCATCTTCCGCCTAGGAACCCTCCAACCTCAAGGGATGAACTCAGATTTCTCCAGTTTCCTCACTTCCCCTCCCCCCACCTTGTCTCAGTCCCAACCCTCGAACTCAGCACCACCTTCCTAAGGTCAGTCAAATCCCTTGAACTCAGCACCGCCTTCCTAACCTGCAATCTTCTTCCTGACCTCTCCGCCCCCACCCCCACACCGGCCTATCACCCTCACCTTAACCTCCTTCCACCTATCGCATTTCCAACGCCCCTCCCCCAAGTCCCTCCTCCCTACCTTTTATCTTAGCCTGCTTGGCACACTTTCCTCATTCCTGAAGAAGGGCTCATGCCCGAAACATCGATTCTCCTGCTCCTTGGATGCTGCCTGACCTGCTGTGCTTTTCCAGCAGCACAGTTTCAGCTCTGATCTCCAGCATCTGCAGTCCTCACTTTTTCCTAAACATCACACAACACCAGGTTATAGTCCAATAGGTTTGTTTGGAAATACTAGCTTTCAGAGCGCTGCTGCTTCATTAGGTAATTAGTGGGGCAGGATTCTAAAAGATAAAAGACTTAATAGCAATCCAAGTTTGCTCAATATATTTTTTTAATTGTACGACACTGTGATCTATTGCAATAAATTCTGTGTCTTATGATCCTGCCTCACTCGTTACCTGATGAAGAAGCGACGTTTCGAAAGTTAGTGCTTCCAAATAAACCTGTTGGACTATAACCTGGTGTTGTGTGATTTTTAGGAGAAAGTAAGGACTGCAGATGCTGGAGATCAGAGCTGAAACTGTGCTTCAGCTCTGTGGTTAGCACTGTTGCCTCACAGCACCAGAGACCCGGGTTCAATTCCCGCCTCAGGCGACTGACTGTGTGGAGTTTGCACGTTCTCCCCGTGTCTGCGTGGGTTTCCTCCGGGTGCTCCAGTTTCCTCCCACAGTCCAAAGATGTGCAGGTTAGGTGAATTGGCCATGCTAAATTGCCCGTAGTGTTAGGTAAGGGGTAAATGTAGGGGTATGGGTGGGTTGCGCTTCGGCGGGTTGGTGTGGACTTGTTGGGCCGAAGGGCCTGTTTTCACCTTGTAATCTAAAAAATCTAATCTAATAACCTGGTGTTATGTGATTTTTAATTAAGTGTGGACATTAGCCTTTCCATTGTTCTTTGGCCACTTGAGACCATTTGCATACGTTCCATTTTCTCAGCTTCCACCTTTAAATTTGAGTGTGTTCAATACATATATTAGATATATTAGATTACTTACAGTGTGGAAACAGGCCCTTCGGCCCAACAAGTCCACACCGACCCGTACATGAAAATTGTGATATTCTATAATGTATATAACATATACACATTGTCACAAAAACAAAGTTGGTACAATAGTGGCTCTTGCTGTATGGGAAACATTTCTTTTAAGCAACTAGGAATTAACTATTAGCACAATAAGTGGAACTTTTTTTTCACAAGGCTGTGTTCAATATAATATTCACTATGCATTCAGCTTAGCATCCCAATATTTCAGTCTGGAAAGAAGTTCGAATTTGATCTTTCTCGGAGAACTCATTCATGCATATAAGTTAAGACCACAAGATATAAGAACTAGTAGAGGCCAGTTGATCTTTTGAGGCAAATCCACCATTCACCAAAAATGTGACTGATATTCAACTTCAATTTCATCTTCTCACCCAGTCTCCACACCGATTGATTCATTCAGTGCCCAGAATTCTGTTGATCTCTGCTCAATAAGCATTGGATAATTGCTCGATGGCTAAACATCCACAGAACTCTTGGGTAGAGAATTCCAAAGATTTATACCTTTTTGCATAAATAAATCTTTCCACATTTTAGTTCTAAATGGGTCAGCCCTTGTTCTGAGATCATGAACGCATGTTCTAGATTTCCTTACTTGACCAGGAGAATACATTTTTTAGCATCTACGATATCATCAACCTTAGGACTATTCTATTTCTATTAGACCATCTCTCTTGTGTTGGAACTCCCTCCATAACAGCACCATTTCTGGGGGGAGGGGGTGGGTACGTACGTTCAGTAAACAGAATGCAATGGTTCATGAAGGCAGCTCACCAATACCTTCTCAAAAGCAAATAGCCATTACCAATATTTGCTGGCCCAGTTAGTGATGCATACAACCCATGAATGAATAATAAAAAATGCAACTCAATGGAAAATAGGTCCAGTATACATTATCTCTCAGTTTTGGATAACTCTGTCACCTCAGGAAATAATATAGTAAATCATCATTGCCCTCCCTCCCAGAGTAATGTCTTTAGATATGGAGACCAAACAGCACTGTGCCATACCAATGCCCTTGATGATTACAGGCTAATTATCTTCCCTCAGTTGAAGGTAATATATTTTTGAGCTGGAGTTTAACGGAGACAGGCATTCCATTCAGTATTTCCAAAGAAAGCCAAGGCGTTTCTAAGTCGAAGCTTCTTTTATAACAAAGAGATCAGTTTTAAATCACTCACTGTGTTTTAACAGGAGAAATGTATAGATGCCCTACCTATGAGCAGGTATTTTTCGGTTTCCAGCAATCAGGATGACATCACATAGCTGCTGCTGCTTCAGATAGATCTCCATCTTACAAAAGGTTTGCTCTGCATGGTTCACAGCCTGGAAGAGCTCCTCAGAGCTGCCTGCTTCCAAATCACTGTGTGGCATCAGGGGATGGCTAGTCACTGTCAGCCTGTGGACCACAAAGGGAGAAATGTGTTGTTGATGAAGTGCCAGAGATTTTGTAGTTTTAATCACGCTTTCCGCTGATAGCAGGCTTAAGGAAGCCAATACGAAAAAAAATCAATACATGCCGACGGCCTTCAACACAGAATATATGGAAATGAGCACAATCTATTGCTTGCAATCTTATCAAGGCTACCTGCTTTAACTCACAGAATGTCTTCATCATTAAGTCTCTTTTTATCTCCATGGCAGTTTTTCTTTGAGAGAAAATTGCTTCATGTTTCGACAGCAACAGAGCATAGTAAGCAATGTAAAAGATTTCTCTTTCTAAATAGCTATAGGTAACCTCATTACTTTCTCTTGAAATCTTTCTGTAAGCAATCAGGACACAGTGTAAAATTATCTAAACTTCAGTATTGAGCAAATTGAAATAACAGTGATTTAAAGTCAATCATAGACCTATATAAACTAGACTAGTTAAATCAAAAGGGAAGGTGATTGCCGAGTGGTTTTATCACTGGAATATTAATCCAGTGATTCAGGTAATGCTTTGGGAGCTGGGTTCGAATCCCGCCACAATAGATGGTGGGAGTTGAATCCAATAAAAAACTGGAATTAAGAATCTAATTATGACCATGAATCCATTGTCAATTGTTGGAAAAACCCACCTGCTCACTAATGCCTTTTAGGAAAGGGAAACTGGCATCCTGACCTGATCCAACCCATGTGATTCAAGACCCACAGAAATGTGGGTGACTCTTAACTGCCCTCTGGGCAATTAGGGATGGGCAATAAATACTGGTGCAGCCAGTGATGCCTTCAAGCCATGAATGAATAATAAAAAAAAGACAATACTGCAGAACTGATTCTTAAATCCTCTGAACTAATATGTATTGCTTGAATGTTATGTAGAACATGGGGTGGCAGGTGGCTCAGTGGAGTGATGCTGCTGCCTCACAATACCAGTGGACTTGATTCCAGCTACGGATGACTATCTGCATGGAGTTTGCACATTCTCCCTGTGTCTGTGTAGTTTTCATTTGGATGCTTCGGTTTCCTCCAACAGTTCAGAAGTATGTAGGCTAGATGGATTGGCCGTGGAAAATGCAGGGTTACGGGGCTAGGGTAGCAGCTTGGGTCTGAGTGGGATGCTATTTGGTGGATCTTTGGAGGACTCAATGGCCCAAATGTTCTGCTTTCACATCAGGAAAGGAACTAATATCTAGATAGATAGAGTCAATAGCCAGAGACTTTTCCCCCGGGCAGGATTGACTGGTACGAGGAGTCATAGTTTGAAGATATTAGGAGGAAGGTATAAAGGAGACGTCAGAGGTAGGTTCTTTACGCAGAGAGTTGTGAATGCATGGAATGTGTTGCCAGCTGTGGTGGTGGAAGCGAAGTCATTGGGGACATTTAAGCGACTGCTGGACATGCACATGGATAGCAGTGAGTTAAGGGGTGCGTAGGTTAAGTTACTATATTTTACATTAGGATTAAACCTCAGCACAACATCGTGGGCCAAAGCGCCTGTTCTGCACTGTACTTTTCTATGTTATATGTTCTATCGAATTGTCATTGCTGTAAATGTCTAACAAGCAGAAGCATTAAAGCTGGGTGTGAATCTGGACAAACAACAACTATGGTTAGCGCTGCTGCCTCACAGCTCCAGGGTCCCAGGTTCAATTCCAGCCTTGGGTGACACTCTGTGTGGAGTTTGCACATTCTCCCCATGTCTGCATGGGTTTCCTCCAGGTGCTCCGGTTTCCTCCCACAGTCCCAAAGATGTGCAGATCAGGGGAATTGGCTATGCTAAACTGCCCATAGTGTTAGGTGCATTGGTTAGAATGAAATGGGTCTAGGTGGGTTACTCTTCGGAGGGTCAGTGTGGACTCGTTGGGTCGAAGGACCTGTTTCCACACTGAAGGGAATCTAATCCAGTCAATCTCAAGTTTCAATTTATCTTAAAAATCCAAGTTAGAGAGCTCTTTACATGTGATTTAACTGGAACACTAAAACAGGTTTGAGGGGTTGCATGGCTTGCTACGACTCGAATGGACTTGGTTTGTTGGTGTGAACAATAAATTAGATTGTTGTCCAAACACATTTTAAAATTATGGTTCATACATAAGCCGATCAATCTCTTTCTTTTCTAGATTTAATAAAAAACAAATAGCTTGACAGACTGTACAGTGGTGTTTGTGATATAAACCCTTGAGCAGAGGCTAGCACTGGTTGCCTCAGGCTGAAGCTACTTCCGGTCTTTGGATACTACATGCTGATGTTTTGGCCTTTCGTCTACAGCTCCTGTTAAACATGCTTTAGATATTATGACACTTCGGTTAATTTAGTCAACATATAGTAAAACTTTGGGACCTCCATTAAGGAACTAGCTGAGCATTCAGAGGCATGTCACAAAAATGTTTGTGTCAGTTAATGGAAGAGGAGCTTATGAGGGATTACTTGGTGCAATATACCAGGCACTTGAAATATAATTTATTAAGTAATGATATTTTTTGGGGGGTAGTTATTTTTCTAATGACACCATTATCAAATCTTAACACCAAAAAAACCCATGATCTCAAAACATTATTACGAAGAAGATGATAAATAACTGTAAATGTTTGTTTTGTAGATGCACTAATAATTGTGGCAAATCATTTATCAGCTCCGGCTTAGATTGCTAAACATCATTACATGGGAAATTAAGATGTTTTGCTAAATTCTATCATTTACATAAACACTTTATTGGTGGATATATGATCTATCTACCTTACCTGAATGTCAATGCTTATTTGTGTTACTTTGGCTGTAGCTAGTACCAAAATATATCGAATTTTCATGAAGAATGTTTATAACCATTAGTCAGAAATTTGGCAAGTAAATGACTAAGTGTGCTTTTACATTCCACACTTTGGGAGTGCTCGTTCTCCTTGAACAAATTCCAGCATTACATCTATCCTATCTGCAGTAGTCACATTTCCCATACTTCAATTTAGTTCTGTTCGTTCAGCCAAAAATCAACGTGAAACAATTGGCAAAGGTTAGTTTGTTTGTGCAATGGTGTCCCATGCATGAGTACATATGAAAGATATGCAATAGAATCTTGAGTGCTTGCCTTTGTTAGTGAAGGTATAGTTTACAACAGAATCAGAGTTTTGAACAAAATTCATGGGCGCCACGAAGGATAGAACCTGAGATAGACGGAACTTGAATATTCTGATGCTGGCTGGCATGCCGGCCATTTTTTGGAAAGGCAGGATGAGGGTCTGAAGGGCTACCCATCTCGAAAGAGAAGGGTAACATATAGGCTCACTGGGAGCTTGATATGCTCAGTACAAGGAGGATGTCTGAAATTTTCCATTCATCTTCCAGTTTCTCAACATGACAGGGGTCAATTAATGAGCTGGATGAAGCAATGCAGAGGCAGGCTGGAGGCCAGTATTAACGCTGGGGGTGTAATGCCATGATGCTGAGGTCTGGCTGACAGCACGATATCAGCATTTTGGCCTCTTTCTCTTTTTCTCATGTGCTAGCCTTCATCCCAGGAAGGACTTCGATATCCAAATGTAATTGCTCCTTCTGTTGCTGTAGCTGCATTATAAGGGTTCATTTAAACAAGGAGACAAGTTAATCTCTCCACTAACCTCTTCAAAAACAGGGTTGATTCCCCTTAAAGGAGACAATAGAGACTTCTTCTTGTCAGTGGTACCATTTATCCATTGTGTTAAATTTATTCGCTGCTTGTAGCTCCTTTGTGAATGTGAACTCAAAAGTTCGGCATCATCATTCTGTACATGAAATTTAGATATCACACAGCACCAGGTTATAGTCCAATAGGTTTATTTGGACTGAAATCAGGCCAAACTGTTTTATAAACCCAGGATTGCTGCATGGTTTGAAAGCAAGTAATTTGATACTGACCTCTGTCTGGCTGTGTGGTTACACCAGTGTTTGTAGGTAAACTGCAGCCAAAGGGTGAATGGGCAGCATATTGGAAATCAAGCCCCATTATTCTACGAGTCATCACAAAAGTTAAAAGTTTTAGAAATGTGCAAAATTGCCCAATTTGCCGGATTTTCAGACCCTGATTGCTATAAATGTTTCAGTATTTAACAGAGGTTACAATTTATTACAAGTAATTAGATTCTAGCTACAAGTAAACAATTACAATCCATTGGCATATAACACTATTAACCAAAAGCGCGCGAGCGCACGGACACACACACGGAAGAAAACTGAGAATGCAGTTTAGTAATCTTTGTTCATAAAATCTGTTGAGTTGTTTCTTGCTGATCCAAAAGTTTCTTTCTCAGCTTTCCATTTCCAAATGCTTCCAGTGGTTTACAAATGGCACTGGGTTGCTGACCACTTTATCTCTGACTTACCAATTAAAAGGTCACAGCTGGAGGAAAGATGAACTGACTTTCTTCAAGTTTAAAGTGGGCTTTAACTGCAGAGAACAGAGAAGGCTCTTGAACTGGTAGTGATCTGATCTTTTGTTTGCATCTTGTTCCCAGACCTAAGCTGTTTGGTATCCTGAGAACTAATCACACGGTTGTTGGCAAGCAAAAAGCCTCTGTCATTGATAACTGGTCACTAGCCTATAGACCAATCAATGTTTTGTTGCAGCTGGGGCGGCATGGTGGCTCAGTGGTTAGCACTGCAGCCTCACAGCAGCAGGTCCCAGGTTCGATTCCAGCCTCGGGTGACTGTGTGGAGTTTGCACATTCTCCCCGTGTCTGCGTGGGTTTCCTCCGGGTGCTCCGGTTTCCTCCCACAGTCCAAAGATGTGCAGGCTAGCTGAATTGGCCATGCTAAATTGCCCATAGTATTAGGTGCATTGGTTAGGGTGAAATGGGTCTGAGTGGGTTACTCTTTGGAGGGTCGGTGTGGACTGGTTGGGCTGAAGGGCCTGTTTCCACACTGTAGGGAATCTAATCTAAAGCTCGGTGTGTCAATAATCCCTTGACTCCTGGAATAATGGGGCTTGATTTTCAGTATGCTGCCCAATCACCCCTTGGTTGCTGTAACCGTACATGGGTCAGTATCAAAATAATTGCTTTTAAACCATGCAGTAATCCTGGGTTTATAAAACAGTTTGGCCTGATTTTAGTCCAAATAAACTTGTTGGACTATAACTTGGTGTTGTGTGATACCTAAATTTCATGTACAGAATGATGATGCCGACTTTTGATTTCACTTGGCAAAGGAGTTACAAGCAGCGAATAAAATTAGCACAATGGATAAAAGGTACCATCGACAAGAGAAGTCTCTATTGTCTCCTTTAAGGAGAATCAACCCTTTTTTTGAAGAGGTTAGTGGAGAGATTAACTTGTCTGCTTATTCGAATGAACCCTTATAATGCAGCTGCCTAAACTGAAGGAGCAAATACATTTAGATACAAAAGTCCTTCCTGGAGATGAAGGCTAGAGCATGAGAAAAAGAGAAAGAGAAAGAGGCCAACATACTGATATTGTGCTGTCAGCCAGACCTCAATATCCCTTAGAAATGGTTACAACCTTGGCAAAGTTATAAGAAACCAAACTAAAGTTTCAGAACCTTCCAGTGTTGCAGACTAACTGCAAAAAGACCAAAGTGTAGATGCCCTAACCCTTAAAGGCACAGCAACTCGGAAGGAGCTTTGAGTAGTTCCCTCACAGACAAGTACTGAGAAGACTTCATGTTTTTGTACAAGAAAAGTGGAGTCACAGGTAGATAGGATAGTGAAGACGGCGTTTGGTATGCTTTCTCTTATTGGACAGAGCATTCAGAAGAGGAATTGAGAGGTCATGTAGCTGCTGTACAGGACACTGATTAGGTTACTTTTGGAATATTGTGTGCAATTCTGGTCTCTCACTTATCAGAAGGATGTTGTGAAACTTGAAAGGGTTCAGAAAAGATTTACAAGCATGTTGCCAGGGTTGGAAGATTTGAGTTAAAGGGAGAGGCTGAATTGGCTGGGGCTGTTTTTCCTGGAGCGTCACAGGATGAGGGGTGACCTTATAGAAGTTGATAAAATCATGAGGGGAATGGATAGGGTAAATAGACAAGGTCTTTTACCTGGAGTGGGGGAGTCCTGAACTAGATGGCATAGATTTAGGGTGAGAGGGGAAAGATTTAAAAGGGACATAAGGGACAATATTTTCATGAAAAGACTGGTGCGTGAATGGAATGAGCTGCCAGAGGAAGTGGTGGAGGCTAGTATTATTGCAACATTTTAATGGCATCTGGATGGGTATATGAATAGGAAGGGTTTAGAGGGATATGGGCCGAGTGCTGGCAAATGGAACTAGATTATGGGCCGAGTGCTGACAATGGAACTTGTTGGACCGAAGTGTCTGTTTCCTTACTGTACATCTCTGTGACTCTATGACTCTAAGAAACCAAGGCCCCAAAGTCTTTAAAGTCTAGGATTATTGAGTCAGGAAACAATCTTCAGTCAAGCATGAAGTAGGCCTCAGAGCTTTGACACTGATCATGAGCATTGAAGTTTCAGGTGAGATAGATAGAACCGCCACTCTATTATGTGACTATATGAGAGCTTTAAGAGATGTATTTTGTTCTTTTTTTTAATGAAGAAAGGCTGAGACAGAAATGCTGAGCAGTCTTCTCCAAAGCCAATAAAGTAAGCAGCTTGTGAGATCTTAGGGTTTTTAAAACATTGGAACAATAGAAGCAGCCTGCATGGGTGGGGTCAAACTCCCAAAGAATCCCAATTCCTTTTAGTTTTAGCCTTCAGTAACAGTTGCTGTGATCTTGAAGGTAGTTGCGGAAGCTCTTATTCCTCTCTATGGTGCTACCAAAAGCTGGGATTCTCTTCCTGCTGTTAGAATTGAATGTGAAACAATCTATTTTACTAAATTCGCCTTTACTAAGGGTATGTTTATAGGGTGTTACTACATTTTGAAAAGTTAATTTGTTGTAGTTAATATATATAATCTTGTTAAGCATTTTGATACAGTGACAGTTAAGTCAATTCTTTTATTTTTATTTTGTCTGTATTTTAATTGTAGTGTATGAATAAAATATGTTTTATTCAAGCCTGGTAGTTTAACCAATCAAATTGCATCTGACATACAATACCTTATACTTAGCTTTAAAATAAGATAAAGTTAGACTATCTTCTTAGTATCTTTTGAAGAGAAATTCTGGCTGTTGTCAGGATCAAAGGCTTTGGGTTGGGTTGGGTTTTGGATTGTTGGACATTGTCCAACACAGGACATCAGGCAACAGCATACATTAGGGCTCCTTAGTGTTTTTGTACTCAATCCCATACGTCCACCTCGATGAAATCCACTGTTGGGTCCTGTTGCCTGTTACGCTCGACTTTTGACCAACCTCAGCTTCACTTCTGCAGTCTGATAAGCTTATGCTTCAGTTTCCATCGTCCTATTCGGTGCAAGGGCTTCCCCTTGCTATCAAATCTCAACTGCGATACCTCTCATTTGTTGAGGGATTACAAGACTACTTCTGTTAAATTTAGGAACCATTTTTCAGTGCTCAGTTGTATCCCACATGTCAAAGATGTATAGGAGCATCATGAGTACACCAAGACACTTTTTATTAAGCTGTAGCATTGCAAAGATATACAGCTACAGCTTATTGTAGACTAGTTTCTTTTTTTTCCCCATTTTCCAGAAGATAAGTAAGACAGTAAAGTATTGCCTCTTAACTTGTTATATTCAGTTACCACTAGGAAGCATCTCATGTGCTGCTGACATGACTGTAATGGTCAATTATTGGATAAAATCCGACCCTTCAATTCACAGTAGTGCAAATGGGGAATTGACAAATGTTTACTACAACTATTTGATGTTCTATTGAGATTTTGGCCAGAACAAAAACCTTCATCCATTAAAAAAAGCAAAGAATAGCCACTAGTGTGTGTCTGTGTGTGTAAGATGCAATGAAGTTGCATTGAAGCTTGTCCAAAGGTAATAAGTAGAAAGTCAACAGCTCTGAACCCATCTTCAGACAACTCACTGCTTGCATCTGATTGTGACAATTTATGTACAGAATGAGTACCCATGGCAATACAAAATTCCACCTCTGAAAGATCTTCAGTCAGTAGCGATAATAGGAATTGATCTCAATATCATGCTGCTGTCCATCATATCGAGATAAAAGAGACACGCTGATGAGAATTTAGCAGCAGTATTTTGTTCCCTGTTTTGATTCCATACATCTCAATTGAATTCCAAGAAGCCAATCATCTACTGCATGGAATAAAATTCTTAAGATATTAACAATCTATAAAACAAATATTCCACCAAAAATACAAATATTTTCTTCCTGCACTCATAGCTGGGAAAGATAGCTTTTCGCAACAATGTTTTCTTTTATTAAAAACTGAATTGGCAAAATCAAATATAACTGCAGCTTAAAAGCAATTCCTATGATTTGAAAAAAATGTAAAACAGAGTTGCAGTCCAAAGCAAAAAGCATAAGCAGCACGAAAGTGATGGATTTTAAGTTCACACTTGATGCCACTTGCTATTTCCATAAAATAAGCCAAAATAATTCTGACCAGAATTGGTTAACTTAGTTGCTTTAATTCTAAGTATTTGCAAACATTCTGCCAAGCCTGGTGAAAGAAAGAAGGTTAGTGTATATGTGTTTAATTCCTTCATTGCATGTGGGAATCACCAGAAAGACAAAGTCATCTGTGCTTTGGACACTTCCAAATGCTCTTGTCGATAGGGTGGACAAAGAGACACAGAACTCAGTTTGCAGTTTAATTCAATTTTATGAACAAAATATTCCTTATTAAAACATTGTGTGAGCATTTCTCAAATTCCCACAATATTTGGGATATTATCTACACCATTCTGCCCCAGTTCTTATTCATTGTGATGCGATCAGTGGTTGGAGGGCTAACAGCCGGTCAATGACTGCTGAACAAGTCTGAATGGATTAATACTGAGGAGTGCCGTAAGAACCGTTCACTATATTAATATGTGGACCTCTGGGAAGAACAGTCTCAATCTCAAAGGAATAAGCCCCAACATTTGCTGCTTCATTAAGTCTCTAACACTGCCGATTATATTGATGCAACCTGTAACTAGATACTAACATGCAATACATTATATTTTGTTAACACCAAGAGGCCCTCAGTTGAAAATGAAGTTGTATTCTTCTGCCACACTAGACAGATCAAATTCTGTGGTTTCGAGCACTTTAATAGGATGGTGACAGCAACCTAATGTGAGGAACAGTGAGCTAGCAGGCTCATGCAACAATGGCGAGTACCCAATTGAGGAAAGTCAATGTGACATTTCTGCCTATTGTCAGAGGTCAATGTTTTTGTTGGTAGAGTTCCGGTTGGAATGCCATGCTTCTAGGAATTCTCGTGCGTGTCTGTGTTTGGTCTGTCCTAAGATGGATGTGTTGTCCCAGCCGAAGTGGTGTACCTCCTCATCTGTATGTAAGGATACAAAGGAGATGTAAGGAGAAAGACTGCAAAAAGCCACATAACTGTGTATAATGCAAAAAGCCATATTTCTGTGTATAATGCAGAAGTTGCAGGATCAGTTCTTTCCAAAAAGGAAGAAAGATCCTAGGAGGAAGCATGGGTGGCTGTTGCTGATGAGGGAAGTTAATAAACATATAAAGTTAAAAGAGAAAAAGTATAACATAGCAAAGATAAGTGGGAAAACGGAGGACTGGGAAGCTTTTAAAGAACAACAGAGGATTACTAAGAAGGAAATA
>NC_057715.1:23802785-23850151 GCF_004010195.1 Chiloscyllium plagiosum
CTTACACTGAAAGACTGGAGCGACTGGGCTTGTATCCCCTTGAGTTTAGAAGACTGAGAGGGGATCTGATTGAGACATAAGATTATTAAAGGATTGGACACTCTGGAGGCAGGAAACATGTTTCCGCTGATGGGTGAGTGCTGAACCAGAGGACACAGCTTAAAAATACAGGGTAGACCATTTAGGACAGAGATGAGGAGAAACTTCTTCACCCAGAGAGTGGTGGCTGTGTGGAATGCCCTTCCCCAGAAGGCAGTGGAGGCCCAGTCTCTGGATTCATTTAAGAAAAAGTTGAATAGAGCTCTCAAGGATTGTGGAGTCAAGGGTTATGGAGATAAGGCAGGAGCAAGATACTGATTAAAGATGATCAGCCATGATCATATTGAATGGTGGTGCAGGCTTGAAGGGCAGAATGGCCTACTCCTGCACCTATTGTCTATTGTCTCTAACGAGGGAGTTGAGAATTGTCATCCATGAATAATAAAAAGCTAACATCCAAGGTCAGTGGGCAATAGGGAAAGCAATCAGAATGTTAGTGTTTGCTTCAAAGTAAATCTACTATTGAACAAGGGAGGCTTTGCTAAAACTATACCAGGCACAAGTCAGACCACACCTGGGATATTGTGAACAGTTTTGGGTCCCTTACCTTAAGAAAGATAAGGGATCCTGGAGGCTGTCACTGGAGGCTGTCTAGTGAAGGCTGTCCAGTGAAGGTTCACTATTACTAAGTATGGTGGGTCTGTATTATGACAGAACTTGAGTACATAAAACATATAATATAGAACAGCACAGCACAGTACAGGCCATTCGGCCCTCGATGCTGTGTCCATCTTTTATACTACTTAAAATCAAACTAACCTACATACTCTACATTTTACCATCATCCATATACCTAACCAAAAGTCGCTTAAACCTCCCTAATATATTTGACTCCACTGCTGGCATTGCATTCCACGCACCCACCACTCTCTGTGTAAAGAACCAACCTCTGACATCTCCCCTAAACCTTCCTTCAATCATCTTAAAATTATGCCACCTCATGATAGCCATTTCCACCCTGACAAAAGGTCTCTGGCTATCCATTCTATCTATGCCTCTTATCATATTGTACACCTTCATCAAGTCACCTCTCATCCTCTTCAGCCCAATGAGAAAAGCCCTAGCTCTCTCAGCCTTTCTTCATACGACATGCCCTCCAGTCCAGGCAGCATCTTGTTAAGTCTCCTTTGCACTCCATTAACAGCTTTTATATTCTTCCTATCATGAGGAGACCAGAACTGAATACAATATTCATTGTGATCTAACCAGGGCTTTGTAGAGCTGCAGCATAACCTCGCAGCACTTAAACTCAATACCCCTGCTAATGAAAGCCAACTCACTATACACCTTCTTAACAATCTTAGGTGGCAAATTTGAAGGATCTGTGTACGTGGACCGCAAGATCCCTCTGTTCTCCCACACTGCCAAGAATCCTGCCTTTAACTCTGTAATCTGCATTCAAATTCAACCTTCCAAAATTAATCACTTCACACTTTTCCAGGTTGAAATCCATCTGCACTTCTCAGCCCAGCTCTGCATCCTGCCAACGTCCCATTGCAACCTACAACACTATCCACAACTCCACCAACCTTCGTGTCATCAGCAAATTTGCTAAGCCACCCCTCCACTTCCTCATCCAAGTCATTTATAAAAATCAAAATGAGCAGAAGTCCCAGAATAGATCCCTGTGGAATAACACTGGTCACCGAAGTCCAGGCTAAAAGCTTTCCATCTATTACCACCCTCTGTCTTCTATGGGCCAGCCAATTCTGTATTCAAGCAGCCAACTTTCCCTGTATCCCATGCCTCCTTACTTTCTGAATGAGCCCACCATGGTGAACTTTATCAAACGTCTTGCTAAAATCCATATACACCACATTCACTGCTCTACTTTCATCAATGTGTTTTGTCATTTCCTCAAAGAATTCAAGAAGGTTTGTGAGGCATGACCTGCACCTCACAAAGCCATGCTGACTATCTCCAATCAAATTAGCGATAGTCACTCAGAGTCTTCTCCAATAATTTGCCCACGACCGACGTAAGACTGATTAGTCTGTTATCCCTGTTACCTTTCTTGAAAAAGGGAATTGCCATACTCCAATCATCTGGTACTACTCCAGTGGACAGTGAGGATGCAATGATTATTGCCAAAGGCACAGCAAGCTCTTCCCTTGCTTCCCGTATTAACCCGTGGGTATAGCTCGTCTGGCCTGGAGGACTTATCTATCCTCATATTATTCAAAATTTCCAACATATCCCAACAAGTACATTGAGCTTGTACTCACAGGAGTTTAGGAGATTGTGAGGTGACCTTACTGAAACATGCAAAATTCCTTGGGCATTTGACAGAGTACATGCAAAAAGGTTGTTTCCCCTTGACAGAAGGTCTAGCACCAGAAGGCATAATTTCAGAATCAAAGGTCAACATTTCAGACAGATAAGAGGAGGAATTTCTTCTCTTAGAAGGGAGCAAATCTGTGGAATTCTTTACTGCAGAAGGCTGTCGTGTTTGGGACATTATGCATATTCAAGGCTAAAATAGACAGATTTTAATCAGTGTTGTGCTAGAAAAGCACAGCAGGTCAGGCAGCACCCGAGGAGCAGGAGAATAGAAGTTTCGGGCATCAGCCCTTCATCAGGAATGAGGCTTGAGGTTCGGGCGCTGCGAGATAAATGGGAGGGGGTGGGGTTGGGGGGAGGGTAGTTGAGAAAGTGATAGGTGGATGAAGGTGTGGGAGAAAGTGATAGGTCGGGGGGGAGTGATGGACAGGTCCGGAGGGTGATGCCAAGTTGGAGGCTTGGGACTGGGATAATGTCAGAGGAGGGGAAATGAGGAAGCTGTTGAAGTCCACATTTGTCCCATGTGGTTGCAGGGTCCCAAGGCAGATCATGAGGTGTTCATCCTCCAGGCATCGAGTGGTCACAGTTTGAAGGTGGAGAAGGCCCAGGACCTGCATGTCCTTGCCAGAGTGAGAGGGGGAGTTGACGTGTTCAGCCATGGGGTGGTGGGGTTGGTGGGTGTGGGTGTCCCAGAGAGGTTCTCTGAAACAATATGCAAGAAGGTGTCCTGTCTCCCCGATGTAGAGGAGACTACACTGGGTGCAATGGATGCGGTAGATAACATTGGTGGAGGGGGACAGGATGGTGTTAAGGTAGAAAGGGATGCATTCAGTGGGACAGGCACAGGCTGAGACAATCGGTCTACCAAGGCAGTCAGGTTTGTGAATCTTATAAAGGAGGTAGAATCGGGCGGTGTGGGGTTCACGGACAATGAGTTTGGGGGCTGTGGGTGGAAGATCTCCAGAGGTGATAAGGTTGTAGATGGTCTGGGAGATGATATTTTGGTGAAACCATTATCTCAATCCCAAACCTCCAACTCAGCACCTCCCTCTGGACCTGTCCATCCTCCTCCCCTCTGACCTATCACCTTCTCTCTCACCTTCATCCACCTATCACTTTCTCAGCTACCTTCCCCCCAACCCCACCCCACACTCCCATTTATCTCACAGCCTTGACTCATAAGCCTCATTTCTGATGAAGGGCTTATGCATGAAACATTGATTCTCCAGCTCCTGGGATGCTGCCTGACCTGCTGTGCTTTTTCCAGTGCCACACTCTCAACTCTGATCTCCAGCATCTGCAGTCCTCACTTTGTCTCAGATTTTAAATCAGTAAGGGAATCGAGGATTATGGGAAAAAGACTGCGAAGTGGAGTTGATGATTATCAGATCAACCATGATCTCATTAAATGGTGGAGAAGACTCGATGGGCTGAATGGCTTGCTTCTGCTTTGATGATGTATGGTTTTAAGGGAAATTTCTTATCTCTGAGTTTCACTTTTGCCTCGTCTTTGCATTGGCCCTGCGTGTACTCATGATTGAAAATTGCCATCCCCACCTTTCCTAGGCCATTACAGATTTGGAAAGGAACTTAAAGGGCTTTCAGTTGGTGGTAAATCTGTTCAGCTGCTACCTCAATACTCTCCCTTTGAAGACTATGGTACATTCAAGAGGCTTTGGCACCTAGATTTGTGATTTTCAAAATTAGACTAGACACGTGTTAGCAACCTTACTAGCAACTGAGAATCCAGGCCATGATTAAATAAAGCCTCAAAACAAAAAAAAAGGGACCAATATTGAACAAATCGTAGAATACCTACAGTCTGCAAGCAGGCCATTTGGCCTATCAAGTTCATACCGACCCTCTGAAGAACATTCCACGCAGATGCATCTCATCCCTGTAACCCTCTTATTTCACACGGCTAACCCACCTAACCTGTACATTGCTGGACACTATGCTCAATTTCATACAGCCAATCCACCTAATCTGCACATGGTTGGACTGTGGGAGGAAACTGAAGCACCCAGTAGAAACCCGCACAGACATGGGGAAAATGTGCAAATTCCACGCAGACAGTCGCCTGAGGATGGAATCAAATCCATCTCCCCTGCGCTGTGAGGCAGCAGTGTTAACCACTGACCCTATAGATTAGATTCTTGCCATACCAAAAGCATAAACATAATGAATTATTGGATATTCTCGAACAATCTGAAGAATATCCTTCAATTGGTTAAGAATATAAATTGAGGAGATACACAAGCTAGGCACAGACTATTCTATCCAAAGACCTCAAAGGAAAAAAAGAAAAACAAGTTGCATTCATACGATACTTTTTTTTTATGACATCAAGATTTCCCAAAGTGCTTGGTAACCAATAGAAGACTTTGGCAGTTTGTTACTGCTACAATGTAGAAAAATTAAAATTACAGAAGTGAACAAAAATGAAGAGGTCATAAATGAAATAGTTTGATTTTGGGAAAAACAACCAAACAACAATTAAGGAATAATTCATTAAACACAAAATAAATGTGGAAACTCCAATCACATGTCTTCCTTCAAGCTCAGTTGATTCTGGGAATCGTTGACAGTCAGGGAGGCTCTGTTGGGTTTGCACTGTGACTAGTTCTGAGCAACTCCCATTGATTGCAAATTGCTAACATGCAGCTTGAGTGAAGAAAACTTTGGGAATCAAACTGTCAAATGAGTCAGCTGATTTTATTCTGATCTGGGATTTCCACCTCATTAGAGCACCAAATGAGAGCTATGAGCTTTAACCCACTGAATTACATGCTATGGTCATTGATAGTTGCTAAAAGATAAAGGCCCTGAAATTGCAGGGAGGTTTCACTCAGTGCCACCATCATTCCAGCAACTGACCTGGAAAAGCCTTAGGAAAGCCAAAGAGATTCAACTGAACTCAGGTTCTGACAAATCTTTTCCATATTTCTTTGCAATTATCACTGCCCACCAGAATTACTAAATGGCACTTCAAAAAATTTCAGAGTTAAATAATTCTTGTTTGAACAGTATAACTTTTATAGCGTTCTTCCTCCAACTGAGAGCAAGTGAGGACTGCAGATGCTGGAGAGTCAGAGTCGAAAAGTGTGGCACTGGAAAAGCACAGCAGGTCAGGCAGCATCCAAGGTGCAGAAGGGTCGATGATTTGGACATAAGCCCTTCATCAGGCCCTTCATCACATTCCTGATGAAGGGCTTATGCCCAAAATGTCGACTCTCTTGCTCCTTGGACCAGTTAGAATTGCAGTGATTCTCTCTTGAATGTAATCATCTTGTTTGTCCCTTATGCTGAATTGAATATTTTAGTATTATCTGTTTAATCCACAAGCAAATTCCTGGAAGCAATGACCTGTATCTGATTTAGCAAAATATTAAGTAATTCAGCACTTGCAATTTCTAAATCAAGAGATAACGTCTGCAGCTGGAGAATAGGTTTTGGAATTGATTGAATTCCTGAGGTCCTCAATTACCCAGTCTAACAAGTCTTAAAACTGTGAGTTAGTCACACTAGCCAACAATTTCTATTTCTGAGAGATTGGTAACGGACAACATGCTGAAGAAGCCTACTAACTCCTACAGTTGGCCAAATTGCATGGCTTTATTGATGCCCATTGTAACTGTAAAGATAAGACTGGATTTTGCCTTGGGTGAGGTGGAGACAATATAAGTTGTGCTGCTGGGACCCCTTTGGATGCAGTGGTAGCATGGGGAATCTTAAAAGAAAAAGAAAAGGAGAATCAGAGAGATCTCCTCACTATAGGCTAAAAAAAAAGTGGCCTGGGATTCCTTAATGAAAAACAGAAAGAAAAAGTGAATTTTGAACTTGCTGTCCAAATGGTAGAGTGCCACCATTCTATCTTAACCATTAAAAAGATTGCCCAAATTCATCTCTGTTCATTTTAGAAAATAAAACTTGCTTGAAAACTAGGCTGCTTGTTACTGCCAAATGACACTTAACAACACATGCATGCTGAGTGACAAGTTAAATATCTATCCTATAAACTGATTCATTTTGTTCCTGAAGAAATGGAAATGAACTTAAACATAACTCTTACAGATTGCAATGAAACCCTTGCCTCCGCTTCTGTGTGATGCATGACTTAAGAAAAAAATGAGACAGTATATTTTTATACTATTAGTCTGAAAAGGGAGCTGCATTGCATCATACCATACTTACAATACAAACAGGCCATTTGACCCAACAGATGAGTGTCAGTGCTCATCCCTCTCATAAGCTTCCTCCTACCCTAATTCATCAAACTCCATCAAACTGACCTCTCTATTTTTTCTTTTCTCTTCTGGCATCCATCAAGCTTTCCTTTAAATGTATCCAAGGATTCACCTCAACTCCTTATAGTAACAAGCTCCAAATTCTAACCGCTGTCTGGGTAGTTCCCCTGACTTACCTGCTGGATTTATTAGTGTCTATCTTATATTTATTGTGCCTTGTTCCAGTCTCTACTGCAAATGGAAATGCCTTCTCTATAAACATTCCATTAAAGTCTAGACTAAGCTTCAAGACCTCTCTAAATACTATCTGTAAAGAAGTTGTGGAAAATGAAAAGATGACAGTAAAGTGAATGATTGATGCAGCTAGTTCGTTGAGTCTGAACAACTTGAAGATAAGGAAGAAGATACAAAAGTTTTCTCAAAATGAGGGACAAATTACTGCAGATGCTGGAATCTGTACTGAAAACAAAAAATGCTGGAGATCACAGTGAGTCAGGCAGCATCCATGGAACAAAAGCAAGCTAATGTTTCAAGTCTTAATATTGAGTTCAGTATCTTCAGATTGTGCACTTTAGAACCTTGTGGAATTAATATTAATATGGACTCCTGAAGAAGGGTTACACCAGAAACGTTGACTTCTCCACCTCCTGATGTTGCCTGACTTGATGTGTTCTTCCAGCTGCCTGTTTGTCTAAGTCGGAGTCCAGCATCTACAGTGTTTTTGTCTCTCTCTTAATATTGAGTTTAGCACCTTCAGATTGTGATTTCATTCCTTCCCTTTCTTTTAGCTTTACTGGTTGTATTCTCTAGGAGAAAGTGAGGACTGCAGATTCTGGAGTACCAGAGTTGAAAAATGTGGTGCTGGAAAAACACAGCAGGCCAGGCAGCATCCGAGGAGCAGGAGAATCGACATTTCGGACATAAGCCCTTCTTCAGGGATGTCAACATGTCCTCTCACCCCTCCCCCCTTCCCCCGCTCCAGTGGGACTATCTGTTCTTTTCTGTCTGGCAGTTAGAAGCACCATTGCTCTGCAATTTTCATATTCTGATCACTTAATCTGCACGACCAAGACCCTTTCTCCCACAGCACTAACCCCGCTCAACTCCCATCTCCCCCCCCCCCCCAGTATTACATAAATGCTATCCGCTCAACACTTCACATCAGCACTGATGAAATGTTATCTACACTTCTCTCTCCATGGATGCTGACTTGCTGTGATCTTCAGCTTTCTCAAAGAGTTGTGAGCATTGTAAATCATAGTTCTGAGGAGATTATTCTGTCAAGGTTCTTAACAAAGATTTCTTTATATCTTGAGAAGGAAGTAGAAGAGCTGGAGGAAACATCAAGTGCTCTGTTTGCACCATATAGCAACATCAAAGCATTCACAAAGAATACTTACAGCGCAATTGTACACAGAGCCTAGAATAATCCACCCTCCAAAGATTTACTGTCATACAATAGAGCAGCTAATCAGCCTTACCATTCAATCTTGTCTTAGCTAATGAAGTATTTAGTTTTTAAATGTTAAGTATTTTCTACATCACAGTGACTGATGTGACTAAGCTCATCTGTCTGTCACAGCTGCCTGCATAGTAGAACTATGATTAAAAAATATCAAAAGAGTTGCTAAAATGCTTTCAAAGTATACACAATCAAAACTCATCTTTCTCTTATTCTTTCACCTTCCTCAGCCTTCCTGACTCACTTCCTAACTCGAAGTCTCTTGTCCGCAGACTCACTTGGTAAAGTGGAGCAACTTTTTCCCTCAACTACTGGGAGACATCCTATCCCTTGCGGTCTAACCTCACTCTCCTCACCCCAAAGCAGACTCAATGACTCCCTCCCCATCAGCAGATTCATTGCTGCTCCCAATGGGCAGGCCTCAGTCTGAATGAAGTTACCACAGTTGTCACAGTCCATTCTCTTCCAATCAGAAACCACTTCACTCCTGCATTTGCTTCTTGGTAGGCTCACTAATGCTAAGTAAAAACAATGACTGCAGATGCTGGAAACCAGATCCTGGATTAGTGGTGCTGGAAGAGCACAGCAGTTCAGGCAGCATCCGAGGAGCAGTAAAATCGACGTTTCGGGCAAAAGCTAACACAGGGGCAAAGTGACCTATGATTGGAGGAAAATTTATTTGTAGAATCTTCAACTTCAATTCCTGTATGTAAACCTCCAGTGATGGGTCAATGGTACCTATGGACAGGACCTGCAGACTGTCTGTCAGACAAACCTGATGTATAAGTTGACAGCATTGTGACAAGTTTGCTTGTCATTTTGAATAATTTATTTGTAGTTTATCAGTGGAAATTGTGGAAAGCAATAGTTTAGTTGTCCAGAACTGGTAATCTCTTTAACAGACAATAACATTGTTATTTCAGGCATGTCTCTTATTTTATTCATCAACAATATAGCTAAGTGATGAACAGAATCACATCTAGTTTAAACTTTGAAGCCAGAAGTAAATATGTTTAATCAAATGACAAAATTTATTAAATTATTCTGTGATTTGGTATGGAGAGAACTACTTGCTGTAGTGCTATTTTATTAGCATAATTCCATTTGATGTTTTTCGCATAGCCATGAATCTGGCAAGGCAGACAGTTCCTTTTTTCATTTTAAATGTGCATTTGCTGCTTGCAATGAAAGTCAATTAACGAAGGATTGCAAGCAACATTATACCTGTCAAAATGTTCAAAATTTAGTGTAGTTGTTTCCAGGGTATACTTCTGTTCTGAAAATCTATATTGCAATATGTACACCAATATTGAGCAAACTGGGTTTCTATTCCCAAGAGCTTAAAAGAATGAGAACTAATCTGATTGAAACACATTAAATCTTCAAAGCATTCAACAGGATAAACGCGAAAGAAATGTTTCCTCTAGAAGTCCAGAACACAGCGTTATAGTCATCAAAATGAAAATTTGGACATTTGGACATGATAGGGGTAGAAAATGAATAATTTTCCCCCACAACTGTGGATGCTCAGCCATTAAATATATTCCAGACAAATGTTTATTGATTTAAAAGCACATAGGTAATAAGAGCTGGAGTAGGTGATTTAGCTGTTTTGCATTTGCAACATTATCCAGTAAGGCAGCATATCTTCTGTCTCAACATCACTTTCTTGCACTATCCTCATATCTCTCAATCTCTATAAGATCGAGAAATTGATTGGTCTCCAACCTGAATACATTCAACGATTGGGCTTCCACAGTCTTTTGGAATAGTGCTTTCCAAAGATTGAGCACTCTGTGAATGAAGAAAATCCTCTGTATCTCAGTTCTAAATGACTTGCTTCATGTTGTGAAACTGATTCTGGAATAACCCCCATCAGGGGGAATAACCTTTCCACTTTGATGAGCCTTATAAGAATTTTATATCTCTCAATGAATCCTTATTTCTTGAAAGTGTACAGACTACAGGCCCAATCTCCTTAAACTCTCTTCAAAGCAATATGCCACAATCCCAGGCATCAATGCAGTGAACTGTTACTGTAGTTCCTCTGGGACAAGCGTATCTTTTCTTTGGCAAATGAAAAAACTGTCCACGATACTCCAGCTGTACTCTCAATAACATTCTACACAATTGCAGCAAGACTTTACTTTTATTTTATAATCATAAGGGTAGTAAGAAAATGGTGATGGTAGCTGAAGCATTCAGTTTGGTATCCTAGCTGTAGAATAGGATTCCTAGCTGTAGTCCCAGCGCCCATCCCCAAAATTCCACCCGCTCCCCTACCTTTTAGCTCAGTCCGCTTGGCATACCAGCCTCATTCCTGAAGAAGGGCTAATGCCTGAAATGTCGATTCTAGCTGTAGAATAGCCAGATATACTGATGCCAGGATAGCATCGTTTCCACATTTGGATGTGAGCATGGGATGTAATTGTACAAACAGAAGATGAAAGATAAGCACTACATGTGCCTGTTGTATATAATTCTCTTTCCTTGAATATTTATATTAACCATATACTGAAAGAAGATAACATTTGAAATATTGTTTTGGATAATTAAAGGGACAGTTTTTAATACTTCGCACTGAAGTCTACACTGGATGGGCATGCTTTAAGAATTAGACTTTTCCAAGAAACAGCAAACCAATATTTATTTTTGAAACACACTGAATAAATCAAACTGTGACATGTTAGAGTACTGCACTAAGTAGCAAAACAGTTCTGGCTCATGGGGACAGAACATTTTATAGATTGATAATATTTGTTTACTGTGAGAACAAAGATACAAACATTCTGACATTACTTGCCAGAAATAACAAAATTCTCCTGTGCAGTTATATTCCTTGTCAGTTTCCGTTTATGTGCAGGATTCTTTGATGTTGCAAAATGCTTACCGCAAAGTAATATTACTAGACATATGTAATCTGTTTCAGATCAATAATCACCTACAATTGCGAATATGTGGAATTGTTTAAGTGTTGACGGCCTATGCTTTTCCAAGCAATCTCAACTGTACAAAGCATTCCTGATATATCCAAAAAGGCATTTTTGAATTTCATGCAATAAACTGTTCCTAAAAGTTCAATTTCTTAGGAACATGCTCCCTGGGCTGTAAAACACTTCAGGGTGTCCTGAGGGTGTGAAATACTCAATACAAATGCAAGCTCTTTCTTCTTTTCCTTGCGTTATCTTTTGATCACCATTATTCATTTCCTACTGCGCAAGACCTCATTTCATGTGTGCCAGTATATCTTTGCTTTATTACAGTGATAAATAAAGATAATTTCAACCAAAAGCCAATTAGGTGACCTAACACACAGCTTGCAGTAAGTTGGAGAGTAAAAGTAGGGGATGAAAGGATTGATAATAAAGGACTGCAGCAAGTCTGTCTGAAGTGTTATTATATGCAACTGTCTGAATTCACAGCCCTAGGTTTTAATGGATAGGATGCACCCTTGTCAGGTAGATTGTCAAATAGCTTCAAGAGATACTTCCAGTGTTAATAGAGTAATGGAGCCCTCAAAGCAAATGGATTTTAAACACATACTTGGGCATTTCTGTTTGGCTGTCTTTGGAGTTTTTTTAAAAATAGTGTTTCTGTATCTTGAACTCCCTTTGAATGTGCAACACATTCATCCCTACAAGTTAATCTTCATAGCTGATAAATGATGTTAATTTTCTTGGCCATTTGAGATATAAAGTAGTCAAACTAGTAACTGTGTTGCCATGGAAATGATGAATTGCGCCATCAATCTCAAATCATTGAGAGAGAAAAAAAAAGACACTGAAAAATAAGAATGCAATTGAATCAATGTTTCTGATTGAGCTGAAAGCATTGGCTTTTTGTTTATTGTCAAAATACAGCTCTCTTGACAATGTTCATGAAATCAAAACTGAACATTGATATTATAATATTTTTTCTGATAGTCAAACATAATTAAAGCAATACATGAATGGATTATCCTTAAACAAATAAAACGACTTGCAATTGTCAGCTGCGTTCAATAGGCAGCATGTTCACTCTGACTCAGTATGTTTTGTGTTTAAGACCCATTCTGGATTTAAGCTCAAAGTTAAGTCTCTGATAACAGCAATGAGAGAGCGCTACACTGTCAGAGATATCATTTGTTGGACGCAACATTAAACCAAGGTTCCAGCTGCCTTCTTGCTGCATTTAGAATGTCCTCCATATGACTTTGTACAAGAGGAGAGGAGGTAATGAGGGTGACCCGGTCAATATTTATTGTTCAATCAACAATGTCAAAAACAGATAATTTGGTCAGTAGCTGTTTGTGGAAGCTTACTGTGTGTAAAGCTGGCTGCTACATTTCCTGCATTTTAACGTGAACCGCATTCATTAGCTATAAGCTGTTATAATGTCATCACTGATGCTATATAAAAATAATTATTTGAATGTAATGATATTTGGTATTGCTATCTTAGCAATGGTGAGCAGAAAAACCTGTAAATAGTTACTGCAACTCAAAGGACCTATGAGCTTTGTAGCTATACTTACTTTTTAATATGTGTTATATAGAATCATGGAATGACAGAGTACAGAAGGAGGATATTTGGGAGAGCTATTGAATTAATCCCACTCTCCCCATCTTTCCCTACAACCCCAAAATTTATTTTCTAAAAATTACCTAAATTCCCTTTTGACAGTTATTATTGAATTTAGAACCACTACTGTCTGGAAACAAGCCATTTGACCTAACAAGTCCACACCAACTCTTCGAAGAGTAACTCACCCAGATCCATTCCCCTACTACTCTACATTTACCCCTGACTATTGCACCTAGCCTACATATCCCTGAATACTATGGGCAATTTAGCGTGGCCAATTCACCTAAAATGCACATCTTTGGAATGTGGAAGGAAACCCTCGATGACACAGGGAGAATGTGCAAACTCCACACATATAGTCACCTAAGGCTGGAATCAAACCCCGATCCCTGCCACTGTGAGGCAGCAATGCTAACCACTGAGCCACTGTGCCACCTTTGGTTGCTAGTGTTCTGATTGGTGAGGGTAGCCCCTTAGTTAGGGCGAATGGGTTTGGGTGGGTTACTCTTCGGAGGGTCGGTGTGGACTAGTTGGGCCGAAGGGCCTGTTTCCACACTGTAGGGAATCTAATTCCAATGTCAAGGACAAAGTCTATTGAGAGTCATGTGCTTCTGCCATTTGTCTCCATGTGATTAAACTGGCTGATCCATGACCAGCAGACCTTGGGGGCAGTTGAAGCTGGACATCCCACAGTTTGTTGGGATCTGGAGGACAGGATTTGCTTCCTTTTCTCTCTTCTCTACCACTGTTCTGTCTCATTCTTCAGATGTAACATCGAAAGTGTGATGCAGCTTAAAGAAATACCAGCAACTTCTTCATTGTCATTAATATCCATGCTGCCACACTTGAAAGGGAGCTGACTGAGTGTCTTTGAAACACTGTCTCCATCCTCTTCTGCATCTACCATCCTTTCAGGCAACAATTGCTAGATTATAACAACTTGCTGCATATCATTTTATTCTCACCTCTGTTTTTATTTAACCAAATATCTTAAATCCTTGCCCACTTATTACTGATTATTGTGCTACGGGAAACAATTTCTCATTATTAACACTTTCAAAGCCATTTAATAATTGTAAACAACTTTATTCAATTTTCCCCTAAATTCCTCTGCTCCAAACTTACATCTGTATGCTGCACCTATATCCAAGTTTATTTCTCCTCATTACTATTGTAACTATTTTATTTTAAATAACTTCCACAATAACATTTTAAACACATGGTAGATGCTAGTAAATTTAAGATTTTTAATTTTTTTTATCAAATCAAAATCCTCTTGGTGGCTCAGTGGTTACTACTGCTGCCTCACAGTGTCAGAAACCCAGGTTTGATTCCAGCTTTGGGTGAGCATCTGTGTAGAGTTTGCATGTCCTCCGCACGTATGTCCTCCGGAAGCTCAGGTTTCCTCCCACAATCCAAAGACGTGCAGATTACGGGGATTGGTGATAGTAAATTGCCCTGTAGTATCCTGGGATGTGTAAGCTTGGTGGCATAGCCATGGTAAAAATGAGGTTATGGGGATAGGTTGAGATGCTCTTCAGAGGGTCGGTGCAGATTTGATAGGCTGAATGGCCTCTTTCTGCACTGTAGGGATTCTATAAAATTAATACCTAAGCCCCAGATTGCTATCATAACATTCTTTAATTGTTATTTTGAGGATGACTGCTAATATTGCATATTCTCATACCTCCACTATTATTTTTAAAGTGGTATATACAGAGTGGTTTCACAAATGTAAATTTACATCTTCAAAACCACCTTCAATCTCTAAAATCTATCATTTTAACACAGGTTAGTATTTATTCCCACATATTACTTTGTTAAATTGCATACTCATGTTTATTCAGAATGTTATTACATATGGTGTGAACCTAGTTGATGATAATACTAAACAAATCAAAACCAGAAGTTCGACCGTAAGTTTAACTTTTCTATTTGTTTAGTATGTAAATTAGTCACTGAACATATTCACAATAAGCAGCCAATGTACTTTTAACAACAGAACATATGTGTTTATGACATAAAGGTTAAACACAAACTGTATAACACTGTCTAAGAACTAATTGAACAATCTAATATCAGAAAGGTTCATCCCTTTAATTCAAGCAATAATTTTAGAGGCACTCAAAACTCAATGAACAGTCTCCCCTGTCTTCACATTAAACCTATTGTTCAGATAGCCACAGCTCAATTGGTTTTCTTTTGGCAAATTTCTCCTGGGCACTCAGTGTTAATTTTTTTTCAATTAATGTTTCTTCCAGAGATCTATAAAATAAGCTGTTTACTCAGCCTACTATGTCTGAGAAAATGGATTCCTTAAAATTGTACTTCCCATAAAGCAATAGGATATTTTCTTTTCCAGTAAGGTTTTCTGCTTCTGCCGTTTTCATCCCATTGACTTCTAAGTATCATAAGACTACTACTTCCAGCCTTGACTGTGTGGATACTGCTGATAACACCACCTCTGCTGTTGTGGACCTCGTCTCTCTGAACAAAACTACTTCTGTACCATCACCCTCCTCCTCCATCCTCCTTGGTCACTTTCTCTAGATGTTAAAACACAAGTGAGAAAAATCATTAACAATTATCTCCCAGGTGGCTTGCTGATCAGTTATCTAAAACCACGTGACTTCTTGGAAATTTTGTTTTGAATTCAACACCGTTTAAAAAAAGTCAAACCCTTCACAGAACTGAAACTAAAATTATCTTGTCATCCAAATTTGAACCCAAGCTCTGAAATAATAATATACTTCATCACATATCACATAACAGACAACTCTGTTGTTTCTGCTGCTGTAGTTCCTTTCCACATTCTAGTAACTAATCTCTTTGCCTAAATTTGAATGACCCCAAATCCTTAGCTGAGTAAACATGGAGTATGAGAGGAAAATGAAGTGAGTTACACTGTCAATGTGTTGGGCATAACAAAAAAAATGTGATTTCCAGGCTGGCTTTGCTTTCTATCACATTCATGATCTCAAGCCGCAACACAGTGGCTTGTAATCATAGCATTGTACAGCAGAAAATAAGGCCATTTAGACAATTGCTCATGCTACATCTTGTGAAAGATATCCAATTAGCCTGAAATTCCTACTCTCCGCATAATCCAACAATTTTCTCGACCTCATGCATTCATTCAATTCCTTTTTTGATAGTTACTACTAGATTTGCCTACTTCTTTTATATTTCTCATCCTTTTAAGTGAAGCATTCCAAATCACAATCACTGAATGCTTAAAAATACCCTCAACTCATCTTGGGATCTTCTTGAGAATGACATTAAAATTGTGTCTTCTGGTTAAACCCCTTTGGCAAGTAGAAAAAACGTTCTGTTATACTGTTCCATTTTGAAAACACGTATCAAACCTATCCTTAACCTTCTGTATTCTAAAGACAAAAAAAATCAGTTTGTTAATCTCTCATTAACTAAAGTCTCTCGTCTCACGATGAGGTTCACTAACATCCTGTAGGGGAGGGAACTTACCATTCTTGCATGGTTTGTTCTACATGGGCCTTTAGACCCACAGCAGTGTGCTTGTTACTTAACTGTGCTCTGAAATGGTGTAACAAGCGTTTCAGTTCTATAAACAGCTACAAAGCCAAAGAAAGGAATGAAGCCAGACAGACAATCAAACCAGGAGCCAGAAACAAAAATGGCAAACACAGCCTTGTAAAGTTCTCCTTGCCAACATCAGGGGGCTTGTGGTCCCATAGACTGGTCAATCAACAGCAAATATAATCATACCTGACAGATAATAACTCAGACTTTACTACCACCATCCTATCCCACAAGCAGAAGAGCAGAAATGACACAATGGTATACCAACCAGAAGGAGTTCCCTCACGGTCTTCAACAGTGTATCCAAACCCCATGAATACCACAGCATCACGTCAAATAACGATAACAAGTGCATAACCACAATCATCCCACCAGCTTTGCCAATGAATCAATGCTTCTCCATGTTGAAAACCACTGAGCGTGGCAAGACTGTAGAATGCACTTGGGCTGCATGCTTTCAATGTCCACCACCAAGAATTGGTTTGCAGGACTACTGACTGAACTGGTCAAGTCCTAAAGAACATAGCAACAAGACTGGGCCTCCTGCAAGTGACGATAGGTCAAACGCAAGGGAAAAATCTCCTTGACCTTGCCCTCACCAATCACAATATTGATTGGAGGGACCACTTTTAATTGTTCAGAGACAAAGCCCCATCTGTACATTGAGGATGCCCTCCATTTTATCAGGCAGTACTCCCAGATTGTTAAATGGAGCAAACTGATCAGATAAAACAACTGAAAACTCCTAGCATTTCCCCCACTTTGCCACTGCCATCCAGATGGAATGATAGGACAAGAAGAGACAGGAGCAGAAGTAGGCCATTTAGTCCACTGGGTTTGCTCCACCATTCAACAAATCGAAACTGCTCTGACAATTCCCAACTCTGCTATCTTACCTTATCCCCATAATCCTTGATTCGCTTACTAATTAAAATTCTGCCTCATCCTTGAATATACTTAACAGTCCAGCCTCGACAGCCATCTACAGGAAAGGATTCCACAGATTCACTATTCCCTGAGAAACAAAATTTCCTTACCTCTGTCTTAAATGGTAACTCCTTTGTCTGATATTGTGGTCTCTGATCCAAGACTCAAAAAGAAACAAACTTTCTGTGTCTACCCTGTTATGCTCGCTAAGAATTTTGAATGCTTCAAAGACAGAGATCAGTGAAGAGTCCAGGAAGGCATGCCAGGAGTAGCGCCAGGCATACTGAATCATGAGGTGTTAACTTCAAGCCACAATACAGAACTACCTGCATGCCAAACAGCGAGAGCAACATGCAACTGAGAGGGATAAGTGATAGAGTTACCACCTCTGGGATCTGCAAGCAACCCCGATGGTTTGAACAGTTATTTCTATCTGCATCACAAATCTCCAGCTTGACAATGGGTAAATACCAGTGACATTGGATGAAGGTCTCAAGGATCATTAATAAAAGGTCTCATTTGGCTGCAGGGCAGCCATGACCCTTTTCACCATAGGTTTAGTTGGGATGGAAACCAACCTCTTGCCTGATTAACCCCACCGCCTCCACTTCACCAAACCTATAACGAGGGAGAGCATTAAACTCTGGCCTACCTTTGCAAGTGTTTCGTCATCTGTAAGTATTGCAATGATGCTTTGTATAACTAAGACAACTAGCACTTGAACAGCATTCCAAAAGCTATAACCCAGTGTCATGTGATTATTGACTTTGGCAATGGGCCTGAGTAGTCCTATCAATCCGTGGGAGATATTGCAGCATATTTCCTCTCAGTCTGGGATTTATAACCATTTACATTACTCCCTACTTCCTTTCTCTCAGGTAATTTTCAGCATGCCATCTTTACACAACCCTTAAGTCAAAAGAACTTTGTTCTCAAATTGTCCAGCACACTTGTTCAAACCTAAATCATTGAGCGTGCTTTTGGTCACTTGTCTTAATATCTCGATATGCGGTTCAGTGTTCAATGTTGTTTGGTATTCTGCTGAAAAGTCCCTTGGAACAATTACAAGGTACAAAATATCATATAAACACAAAGTTATTGTTGCAGTGATCTGCAGGGTAGTACATAGCTCAACCTATCCCAAACCCACTTAGCGAAGTGCTCTCCCTCATTAGGAACAAAAATGGATCCCAAATAGATTTCATTGAATCTCTCTTCAATCTTCAAGTACTCATTATTAAACATTCTTTCTCATGAGCCAGTGAGATGAAATGTCATTTTCCTGCCACGGAATTAAATGGTACTTTTCCAAGTGAGTGCCTTAGACTGTTGTTATGTCCTGAAAAATGATTGTTCTCGAGCTAAATGAGTTTGAAAGCATTTAACCTCCCACATTATAGATGAGCATTAGCATGACAGCAATAAGCAACTCCCATGTCAGGAACAATTTTGTTTTTGTTACATTAATCTCAATCTTTTATAACTAAAGCAAGTATGCACAAACATGTTCAAAGAAAAGTAAAAATTCTCTTATTTTCTGTTTCTCTGTTCTCCAAAATAACTATTTGTGTATTATTTTCACCTCAAACTGTAGCTCCTAAATGTTCCCCAACACCATCATAATGATTAATCCTGAGGACCCATTTGAGACTAACTGCGCAAGATGTTCTTAAACTAAATTAGATCCTATTTCAATTCTGTCATGCCAGTATAGGCATGAAGATATTACACATTTTAGAACTGTATCCTTTTAAAATGGGTCTTGATGAACTGTTAGGATGGCTGCCAAGGAGATAGGTGACCTTTGCAACTTGAATTGAGTCCGAGAGTCATAGAGATGTACACAACAAGTTAACAAACTTATGGAACATTTCAATGTAGGTGCAGCTGCTCTATTACCATTCCAAATTGTTCTTTAACCAAGTGGTTTGTTTGGTCATTTATAAACATAGCAAGTAGGAGCAGGAGTAGTCCATACAACTGGTCCTCTTGCTCAATGTCATGTTCCTGCTTTCTCTCCATACCGAGTGCTGTCCATGATATTTAAACATTTACAAATATTTCAGTTAAAAGTCAACCATATTGCTTTCAGTCTGGAGCTACATATCTGCCAAACCATGTAAGGACAATAGATTTCTTTCCTACTTGACATTAGTCAGCCAAGTATTATTCTTTTTTATAACAACAAGCTTGTCATCTCGTGGTCACTACAGCAGATTCCTGCATTTTTATTCCAGATATCCAACAACTCACAAAGGTTCCTTCAACAGCATCACCACAACCTCTACAGCTAGGGCAAGGGCAGCAGAGACTTGGGAGCAGCACCATCTGCAAGTTCTCCTCAAAATCACACACCTTTCTGACTCAGAGCTGTCGAAGCGAGCTTTCATTGTTACAACAAAGTCCGAGATCTCCTTTACCTGCACCCTATGGACTGCTGCAATTTGAGGAGGAGGGTCTCCACCACCTTCTCACTCATAATAAATGCTGGTCTAGCCAGTAATGCTCACAACCTGTGAAAGAATATATCTTTCTTGGTTTTAAGTGTGTAATTAAGTGAATGTAAATTTTACCAGCAGTTTTCGTAAGATTTGAACTCATTTCTCTTGTACATTAGTTCACTAGTAATGACTGTTTCTATATATGTTATATTAAGTGTAACATACATATTTCTATGCCATTGCTTTAACCACATTTGATTTCTTTGTTTTCCTGCAGTAAGTGTTAGCCATGGTTCAGTTATTAGCACTGTTGTCTCTGTGTGAGGCTAAGGGTTCAGGTTTCATTACAAATCTTCAGCAAAATAAAGGTTCACACGGTCATCTATTGTTTTGAGGTGCTTGTCGTATACAGTCATTGTTCTGGCAATGTTAATAATATTGAATGCATTAAGTTCCAAATCTGATGATGTCACAAAGACCTTGGTGAGAAAAAGGCAATAGATCTTAGGATTGTGTACAGTGAAGATCTACATCCACATCTCTCCCAATAGTCTTTATAACAATGTCCAATAATGTAAACATACATAAATGCAATTATGCAATTGTCATGGACCAGACCAAACCCTCTCAAAACATATCAAGGAAATAGCCTAGACCCTATTTTTTTTTCTTATTTAAAAATATTAAAGCATTCCAGAAGTAATTCGGTTGGACACAATGCTACGCTTTAAGGAAAACACACTTTATTCTTCGCCATAGTTAAAACGCAAACAAAAAAGGAATAATTGACATAACTCCATTGAAAGACTTAATAAAATATTATTTAACTACTCAACTGCTTCAATACAACAACATTCCATAAAATATCCATGACAAAGGCAAATTCTGCAAAACTGATTTGCTCACTTGCTACTCTTCCAGTCCAGGAGAAGAAACACCAAGAGAATGAGTCCAGCAGCAGAGAGAGTAGTCAAGCATTTGCAGCAGCAGGGAAAGAGCTGTATCTAGCAGCTTCATCTCCAAAAATCCAGCGTCAACAATTGAAAGCAAAACTTAAAACCTACAGTCTATGTGAGCCTGACTCCACCCACCCACTCTTCTTTTGTCTACTGCAAGAGAAACCAAATTGCTTTACTCTGCTTTCCATGGAGCAGACACCTCAGTATCAGGTTTACAACACCTCTCTTCTAGAGAAGCAGGACAGAACAAATCCTTCTTGTCACAGCAATGAACGACATCTTATTAGAAATAGGTATTTCTTTTTCAATATATGCATGTAGTTTTCTTTTGCCACTGTGAATGAAGTAGCCTTTAGACCCAATCAACAAAGGATGATGGAAGCAGCAACCTATTTCAGCCACAAGCTGATAGTAGTCAAGCATGTGGTGCTGGAAAAGCACAGCAGGTCAGGCAGCATCTGAGGAGCAGGAGAATCAATGTTTCGGGCATAAGCCCTTTATAAGCGCCACACTCTCAACTCTGATCTCCAGCATCTGCAGTCCTCACTTTCTACAAGCTATAGCAATTGACTTTACAATATATAAACATGGCAATAGCAGCAGCATCAATGCTTAATTCTGGAAGGTAAAAAGGGTGCAAATTCCAGTGAACTCAAAAACAGTACTAGGTATTTACAGCTTTAAGAACATTATGGATTCAAGAGCATCTTATACAGACTGTTAGCAATTGCAGCAGCTGCACACTTGAGCAGCCTAGACAAAAATGTTGTGTGTTGATCAACAAAGGTGAGACAATATTTCATAGTAAAGGTTTACAACTTCAGACCTGGTAAGAGAAGCACTGAAACAAAGGATGAGCAAAAGCAGTCAAAAGAGCATTGCAGCACACTAACATCACAAAGCCATACATAAAGTGACACATGGACAATTTAGAAACCTAAATAGACAATGTCTGATAGCAGAAGATCATAAGACAAGTATTGATGCCATGTTAAGAGTGGAGGGTTCATAATTTACACCATGGTCAGGGAGGAAGAAGTTATTAAAGCAAGAGACACCAGGTGAAAGATTATGCAAGAAAGGCATCATGGGCATTAAGGGACGAGATGCCATGGATTTCACTTGAAAATACAATTTGCCAAAAAAAATTCAAAAATTCAGCCTAATGTTTACCTTAGCAATGTAACTTGCACCTGATTGCACCTGATACACATTTTGGGTAAGACACAATCTTTTCCTCATTAAAATTTACTGATGGTTTTCCTTAACCAGCATAAACCATTATATCTAGTCAAGAAAAGCAAGTGATGGCAGCAAGTTATTCCAACCACAAATTGGTAGCAGTTGGCATCATAGCACATAAATGATGTTATAGCAACACCCAATCTGTCCCCTTGCATACATGTGAAAAAAAGTCATGCTTTCAAAGAAGGATAGAGGTCCTTTTCCTAATGTCTTGGGCAATATCTGGTCAGATCTTGTGTTTGTGAGAACTTACTGTGCACAGATTAGGTGCCATGTTACAACAGCCTACTTCACTGACTTTAAAGGGCTTTGAGTTGGTGCCAAATTAATGCATGCTTTTCTATAATAAGATCAATCATGTATATTCAACTTTGTTTCTGATATCATATTTATTAGAATAAATGTTCACTTTTTAATGTATTCATACTATGGTCCAATATTTTACCACATCAGAAAGCCTCATTGACATGGTAAAACAGTAGAAGTGGAATGAAATTGCAAGTCCTTCCTTCAAAAATGGTGCTTCCCATTTCCTTGGGAGTGTGAGTGGAATATGCTTATGCTTCATAAATGTATAGTTCCTGTAGAAAGCTGACCATTTAAATCAGTTGTCTTCATGTCAGTTCCATTTCAGTAACCCTGCTGCATACAACCTGGAATGCACAGAACAAACCAGTTCATAACAGGTTTCTTCTCAGTGCTTTTCTTATGATTAGCCAGAGTAACCCTTTGGAGTATTGGGGTACTCCTAAGGATATAGGACATAGAACGTAGAACAGTAAAGGCCTTCAGCCCACGATGTTGTGCCAAGCATTTACCTTAATGTAAGCTCAATCTAACCTACACATCCCTCAATTTACTGTTGTCCATGTGCTTGTCCAGCAGTCACTTAAATGTCCTTAATGTCTCTGACTCTATTACCACCACTGGCAGTGCATTCCACACACCCACCACTCACTGCACAACGAACGTACCTCTGACATCTCCCTTGTACTTTCGTCCAATCACCTTAGAATTATGGCCTCTTGTGACAGCCATTTCTGCCCAGGAAAAAGTCTCTGGCAATCTACTCTATCCATGCCTCGCAGTACCTTATACACCTCTATCAAGTCACGTCTCTTCCTACTTGTCTCAAGTATGAAAAGTCCAAGTTCACTTAAACTCTTTCCATAAGACAAGCCCTCTAATCCAGGCAGCATCCTAGTAAATCTCCTCTGTACCCTCTACATCCTACAAGCAATAAAACTTCAGTTGTTCTTTCCTGTGTACGTGGGTACATGTAGTTACCAGGTTAGTAGACCTGCTAAATGAAGGAGGAAAGGTTGGTGGTTAGAAGTAAGCATTAAATTGATATCATGGTTATGAGAAGCTATAGGGTATGTGTGGAAGGGCATTGGGTACCACAGATGGTTTGAGGAGCCATGGGCATGGGTAAATAAGAAGTGGCAAGAGCTTCAGTGCTGCCATGGGGGTTGGAGTAGAGAAGCATGATGTGGCATGAGAGGCCAAGGGCAAGATAAAGATCATTAGGTAGCATGAGTTGGAATAGGTGGGGCATGAGGTGTATATGGGAATGAGGCGAAATGAGGGGTGAGATGAAGGGGTGAGAGGGCTGAAGTCCTAAGGAATGTTTTATTCTTTTATTTCCATTTTGAACATATTGTTGCTCTCCCATTCCTACTCCAAAACTAGAAATGTGTGCGTGGATAGCCATTTTTAAAGGTTAGATTCACAAAGCCAGGACTTCTTCCACCTTTGTGCATCTTAGCTGGATTTAAAAATAGAGGCCAATATGTTTGCATATCTTTCAATTTGCTATCACTTATATCGGTGGATATTCCTTTCACCAAATCAATTGGAAAAATTATTAAATATTACAGACAAAGGTCCTTAAACCTTTGAATGGCGTTGACATCTCCATTAGCTATAATTGTGGGAATAGGATTCCTAATAATGTTATCTAGATTTCCTGTTTCAAATGATCAAGACAGACAATTATTGCATAATATCAGATGAAATGTTACCTTATTAAGATTTTTAACATGGGTTGAAATACATATTATTCATCAGGTCACTCTCATATGTTAATTGTCACATCCTTCACGCATTGCAATCAGTTTGTTCTGTTCAATCTTCCTTTTATAAACCTAATTATGCCACAGTTTACTGCATTCAACCAATTACAGTGAATGCTACCTGGATATACTTGCTGGAACATCAACCTGTAGATCAGTCCCATACTTCAACTGTGTACAAATGGAAATCTTAAAAGCGCAAATGATCTAGTTTCTAGATGCTGAAAGTTTGCAACACTGTTTTAGCAAATTATAAATAAAATGAATGCATAGGAATTGAAAGAGGTCATTCAAGCTCTTGGTATTATTCCACCATTCGATTTATATCTTAAATCTATTTATCTATCTTAATACTGTTATCTAATAAAAATCTGTCACAACTTTGACATTTTCAATTGACCCCCAAATTCAACAGATTTTTTTTAAAAAGAGAGTTCCAGATTACAAATACAAGGTGTGTGAAAAAATATTCCCTTATATCATCCCTAAACGAGAAGACCATTCAGGGTGAGTGAAATTCAACAAGATCAAACTGAGGAAGCTTTGAAAGAGCAAATAAGGAGAAGCTGTTCCCACTTGTGTGAGGCTCGATAGCCAGAGGAGAGATATAAGAAAATTGATAAAATAATTAGACATTGGAAAAAGGAACCATAAGGGAGATCAGCAGAAATATTCCTATGCAGTGAGATGCTGGGCTCTGACATACATTATTTTATGACTGGTGGAACCAAATTCAATCGCAATGTCAAAGAAAATTGGTTACAAACATGAAGAGTGAAAAAAATTTCAGATATTAAATTTGAGAATGAAGAGCAAGGCACTGAGCTGTTATATTTTGAAATACCATTCCCACCAGATGCCATCGACTATATTGGGTAGTTCGCTGCCACAAATCCTGTTTTCTCCCTGCTGAGTCTGGGACCTGTTTAATTATCAGTGGTCCAGTGTAGATTACAGTTGAGTTTAAACTGAACAGGGACTTGTTTTTGCACAAGGTAGGTCATAGTAGGATAGTATTAATTAACCTGCTAAACATGTTATGAAGGATTCCCAAAGGTTGTGTGAATTAAAAATGCTCCCTTTGGGAACTTTTGCAAAACTCAACTGCCTCCACCCAAATTTGTGTGATATCATCAGACTGGGTGGAGTTCAATGTAACATAACATTACCTCACGACCCAGCCCAAGCATGGTGTACTTAATAGTTTTCCCTTCTGTTCAATCTGATTTCCTAAGCCATACCCATATCTTTTTTTATTATTTCACTAAGTGATATACCATATGTTGATCCAATGAGAACCAAAAAATATTCAAATAGCATTCATAAAATGGGACTTTTCTTTCAGATAATTTTGTATTTTCAATCCAATTTTGCCTGTAAAGTTGGAGTTTGGTTAGCTCAGTTGGATGGGCAGTTGGTTTACAATGCAGAGCGAACCAACAGCACAGTTTCAATGCCAAATGAAAGATTTGTCTTTCTTAACCTCACCCCTAGCCTGAGATATGATGACTCTTAGGTTAAACTTACTGTCATTTTTGTCTATTTCTCTCTATCATTCTCTCTCTCTCTCTCTCTCTCTCTCTCTCTCACTAATGAGAGAGCAGCCTACAGTCCTCAGGCAGTATGTCCAGTTTCACTGGCAAAATATTTTCTCTTATTGTTAAAATAGTTTCATAACTCTTTGATACTTTAATGTCAAAATATACAGAAGGTATTCAATCATTAAGACCCATGCAGGAGAACAGAGCATTTAATTTGGTAAGATGGAAAGACCAAGCAGGTGGAGTGGAAGTTGATTGTGGAAATTTGTCTTCCATTGACAATGCATAACCAACTGGGAAGGAGGATTTGTTCTGGAAGGCTGCAGATGTCAGTAGTAATCCTTTGTGAGAGCCTGAAAGGTTGAAAGCCTTGCAAGCTGTTGACAATTGTCTGTTGACAATGAAAACACTCTGAGAAAAGAAGTGCTTTGAATAGCAATCCCTCAGTGGCCATAGCTAGAGCTCCACAATGTAACCAATCAAATTCTTCCCAGCTTTTGAGTATCACTGAAGAAATGTTTTCCTTTGCGTTCTTGCCTCAGTGATTGTAATAAGTTGCTAGCATGTTGATAAACAGGCTCCATGGGCTGGGAAATTGACACAATAGTGTTAAATCAGTGATTAAGTGATTTCCTTACAATGTTACTTCTTAATTACTTGCTTGATAGCTCCAAGGGTTCTCAATTTTTCTTTAATCCAGCCTCAGGGAAAGCCATTAAAAAGCAGTATCATGTGAGCCTCACTGACACTTCAACTCCCCCTCCCACTCTGCCAAAGACATGCAGGTCCTGAGCCTCCTCCATCACCAAACCAGAACCACCTGATGTCTGGAGGAAGAACCCATCATCTTCCGCCTTGGAAACTTCCAACCACATGGCATCAATGTGACTTCAGCAGTTTCCTCATTTTCCCTCCCCTTACCTTATTCCAGTTCCAACCTTCCAACTCGGCACTGCCCTCATGACCTGTCCTACCTATCCATCTTCTTCTTACCTATCTGCTCCACCCTCCTCTCTGTCCTATCACCATTACACCCACCTCCATCTACCTGTAGCACTCTCAGGTACCTTCCCCCCAGACCCACCATATTCCCATTTATCTCTCCAAGCCTCATTCCTGATGAAGGACTCTTGCCCAAAACATTGATTCTCCTGCTCCTCGGATGCTGCCTGACCCACTGTGCTTTTCCAGCACCACACTCTCGACCCCAGCCACCCTGATCTGTTTCACTTTCACAATCTTCCACAATTGCAGTGATGGGTTCTTTACCTTTAGCAGAACAACTATTCCTAATGAGACAATACTTATGATAGCAACTAAAACATAAGCACCAGTCATGGATAACGCAGTACTGAAAGGTTCAGTTGACTTTTATTACAGCTTTTTGTATCTATGTTTGTTACAATTACAGGCATTGGCTATCTGGGCTAGAGCACCACAACCTGTGACAAAGTACTGCATGCTTCCCTCAGCATGCCATGCTACAAAATGGCCCTATGAAGTTGTAGACAGGGACCATTAAACCATTAGGTCACATACAATGAGATGGTACTAATATCATTAGCATGTCTTTTAGAAGTATATTACATATTAGCAGTGAGACATCACACAACAATCCCAACCTTAAGATCCTTACAGCAACCTTCTCAGCCCTCTCATCCCCACACTCTCAAAGTCCAGCACACCTGGAAAAGGTCCCCTAATATATCGAGAATGTTGACATCCTTATGTTAGAAACGTAGAATATAGGACCAAAATTAGGTCATTCTGCCTTTGGAACTTGCCCCACCATTCAATATGATCACAGCTGATCGTCCAACTCAATAGCCCACTCCTGCTTTCTATCCATATCTTTTAACCTGTTATGGATGAGACCAGACCCCCTCAAAATATTTTAAGAAGGTAGCCTAGACCGAACTTGTTTTTATTTTTAAGGCAAATGTAAAATGCCGTGTTGCAAATGTAATGCAACTGGCCAAACGACCCGACATTAAGCAAAACACAATTTATTTTAACACTACCGTTAAAGTACAACAAAAGAAGGAGGAATTTAGAATAAGTTAACTTTATTGAAAAACTTAACAGAATAATAGATGCAGCAACTATTACCAATTAACTGTTCCAATATAGCAACATCCCATAAACACACTCTTTGGTAAAAAGGCAAATTCACGAAAACAGATTTTGTCTCTCATGCAGTTTAGCAGTCTAGGAAGAAAATTCCTGGCTTTTGACTGTAATTGAGAGACAGAAAAATAGCTTCCACTTCTTCAAGCCCAAAACAGCAACTGCTTAATGCTAAATGTAAAAACTGAAAGAAACCCTATTTCTGTGAGAGCTGGCCACAAGCACCCAGGCTGCTTGTATTGTTTCAACCTTTAAAAAAAGCTGAAGTCTCACAGGCGTGTTTATTCTGATGATTTTGGTAGACTGCTTGACACCTCTGCCTTACAAACTCTCTTGAAAAAAAGGACAAAACAATCTCTTAAAGCCATGGCATCCGCACTGACCCCGTTAGTCCTGAGAACTACATCTGCATCTTTCTTTAAAGCCTTCAATGCTTTTTCCTCAGCAGTTTCCCATGGCAGAGATTTTTACTGACATGGCACTCTCTGGGAGAAGAAACCTCTCCCAATTTTAGTCCGATAAATATTGCCTCATGTCCTTAGATTGCGACCCCTGGTTCTGGACTCTCTGACCATCAAGAACCTCCTTCCTGCATCTACCCTCTTTAATTCTGCTGAAATTTTGTATGTTTCTCTGACAGCCCCCTCATTCTTTAAACTCGAGTGAATATTGTCCTCACTGATCCAATCTCTTCTTTTCGGCCATTCCACCATCTCAGGAATTAGTCTGGTAAACCTTCTTGGGATTTACTCAATAGTCTGAATATCCTTCATCAGATAACGAGATCAAACCTGCACATAGTACTCCAGGTATGCTCTACCAAGAACTGCACTGTTGCAGCAAAACCCTCAAATTCTCTCACTATGAAGGCCAACATACTATTTGCCTTCTTCACCACCTGCTGCACCTGCATGCTTACTTTCAACAACTGTGTACATGGTCACCTAGGTCAGGTTGCACCTCCCCTTCCCTAATTTATAATCATTCAGATAATAAAGTGCTTGAGATTTTCAGATAACCTAATAACTTACCAGTATTATATATCATCTGCCATGTATTGATTGACTAACTTAATTTGTCTAATTCATACTGCTTTGTGTTAGCTGCAAACGTAGAGATATGCTTTTAATCCCATTTAAGTTATTAATGTATACTGCGAATAGCTGGGGTCCAAGCATTGATCTCTACAGTACCATGCTAGTCACTACCTGTCACTCAGAAAAAGACCTGGTTATTTCTACTGTTTGTTTCCTGTCTGCCAACCAGTTCTCAATCCATTTCAGTGCATGAGCTCCAATCCTTTAATTTTGCATGAAATGGGACCATATTGAAAGCTTCCTGAAAACCCAAGTAAACCACATCCACTGGCCATTCTTTTAGTTACACCCTCAAAGGTTTCCAGTAGGTTTGTCGAGCACAAGTACCTCTTCACATATTCATGCTGACGCTGTCCAGTCTTGTCACTATGTTCCAAGTATTCTGCTATTACACCTTTTATAGTGGACTCCAGCACTTTTTTGCCATGACCGGTGTCAAAGTAACCTATCTACAATTCACTCCCTTCTTAAATAGTGGGGTTACATTAGCTACCCTCCAATCCATATAGGCTGTTCCATAGTCTGTAGGAGTTTGGAAAATGATCATGAGTGCATCTGCTATCACAAGGCCCACTTCCTTAAGTACTCCAAGATGAAGCTTAATCAGACCCGGGAATTTATCTGCTTTTAATCCCATTAGATTCCCCAACACCATTTTTGATGGATATCAATTTCTCTGAGTTCTTTCTTCCTATTAAGACCTGTGTTCTCCCATATCTTTGCAATGTTATTTGCATTGCTCCTATGTGAAGACATAACTGAAGTATGTTTTTAAATAAAATAATCTACTATGGATGCTGGAGACTTGAAACAAACATAGAAGCTGCTGGAAAGATTAATCAGGTCTGGGAGCAACTGTGGAAAGAAAGCAGAGCTGATGTTTTGAGTCGGGTAATTCTTCATCAGAATCCTTCATCAGATATTCATCTTCTGGGGTAACTAAGCACCTTGAGTTAATCCGGGGGAACGTGCATGGATCCATGACAGGTAGGTCATGCCTGGCAAGCCTCACTGAATTTTTTGAAGAGGTAGCTAAAGTAATGGACAGGGGAGTGTCTCTGGATTGTTTATAAGGACTTCCAGAAGGCATTTGATAAAGTCCTAAATAAGAAACAGTTAACTAAGTTTGAAGCCCACAAAACTGAGGGAAAGTTACAGAACTTAATTGGGATATTGGTTCAGTGGCATGCGACAGAAAGTAGCGTTACTCAAACCATTGGTGTCCCACTGGATCAATATTAAGGGGTCAATTTTCACTTTAATTATTAACAACTTGGATCATGGCATAGAGAGTCATATATCCAAAACTCATATATCTAACTATGCTGATGACACAAAGTTTGGCAACATTGTAGATAATGTAGATGATAACATAAAATTACAAAGGGACATTGATAGATCAACTGAATGGACAAAAACTGTGGCAAGGGGAGTTCAACATAAACAAGTGTGAGGTTATCCATTTTGACCAAAAAAGGATCAATCAGGACACTTTCTGGATGACGTAAAGTTAAATACAGTGGACATCCAAAAAATAAAATGAAGAACTGCGGATGCTGGAGATCTGAAATTGTTGGAGAAACTCAGTAGGTCTAATGACATCTGTAAGAAGAAAGCAGAGTTAATGTTTCAAATCCGGTAACTCTTCATTAGGCTCCTCTCAGACTCTTCATCGCCTTCTGATTCAGCTTCTTCTGAATGGGTCACTGGACCCAAACTGTTAACTCTGCTTTCTCTCCACAGATGCTGCCAGACCTGCTGAGTTTTTCTAACAATTTCTGACTTTGTTTCTGACTTCTGTAATTCTTTGGGGTTTTTATGGTTTTTCTTTAGTTGGCTCCTCAGTGTATTAATGCACAAATGATCCTGTGTACACTCCTAGAATTTCTTCTCTATGGCATTGTTACTGATTTAAATGCCCAATCTATCAGTACATTGTAGGTGTCCATAATTATAGCTGTACCTTTATTACTTGCATCTCTAATTTCCTTCTCATTGCCTTCTCAAATATTACTACAGCAGTTTGGGGTTCTACATATCACTCCACTATCATTTTCTGCTGCAAAGTAGTTGATGACTCTAAGCACATCCCATACAGATGCTGCTTCACCAGAGTGAATATCTTCCTCACAATTCCGTTAATTTCCTTTTCTAAACAACCATGCTACTCCATCTTCTTTTCCTTTCTGTTTGTCCTTTTTAGAACCTGAATATCCCTGGGTATTCATTTCCTGTACCTGGTCACCCTGAAGCCATGTCTTTATAAACCCTGCTATATCATACCACTTTAGATCTACTTACATGACCAAAGAATCCATTTAATTGGCAATGCTCCATGCATTCATGCACATTGCCTTCACAGTTGTTTTTGTGGCATCCTTAGTCTTGCTTGTGGTGGCCCTGCTCAAGTCTAGTCCTTGAATTCTCTATCTACGGCCTTTCTTATTTCCCATTCTGTATTTTGGTTTACTTCCCATCCACGTATCATTTTGTTTAAATGCTCCTCGACTGCAGTTGTAAATAAATCCTCTGGGATATCAGTTCCAGTCCTCTTCAGTTTTAGTCCACCAGTGGTTACTTATGCTACATCCCCTAACTCCCCCAATCTGCCTTTAGGATTTCATCTATTTTCTTATCTATGTTATTGAATCCAAGATGGACCATGACCACTAGTTATTCACCCTCCCACTTGAAAATATTCCACTACGTTTGTGACACTAGCACCCGGGAAGCAGCATAATATCCTAGGGTCTCATTTTCATCCCAAGAACCATCTAACAGTTCCCTTACTATTAAATTTCCTACGTTAATAGAATTCCCACTCTTCTCCTCTTCTTTGTGCAACAGAGCCAATTTCAATATTCTGTCTGATCTGGCCTCCAAAAAAGAACATAATGAAAGGGCCAGCTCACAATGTCCAAATGAAGGTATATCCGATATATCCAAGTGACTGGGAATGTGGTTGGAAAATCTCTTGTAACATTATTACTATGAGAACGTTGCTGAATTGTTCTTGTTGCCATTTATTAATTTCAAAACTCTGAACTCAAAGCAATACAGTTTACAAAGTAGTCGAATGCAATTGAAAACATTACCACTGAGAAATGGTTGGCATTAGAGACATCCACAATATGAATAAATCAACCTTTATTAAAAATTGTAAAGTAGACTTTTGACAGGCTTATTGCTTGCTTTAGTTGACCCAGGGTGTCTATTAGCCAGGAAATGCTTTTTTGAAGCTATGCATCTGCACCTGAGCACCTTGCTTTTACATTCATCTGATAAATCAATGTCTTCCAATCAGTTGGTGGTTTTATTAAAGTGAACTTGGAAGCTATTGCATAATTCTCCTGCTATTTTACTGTGGAGTTAAAAAATATTAAAGTTGTTAAGCTTCCTGAACAAATGAATGGCAAATGCATGAACTCCAATTAATGTGTCCCAGTGGTTCCACAGATTACAATATACAAAAGCTGATGCTAAAGTAGAAATTGAATAAATTCACATATGATTCCATCAAAGAAGTCCCAGAGCATCAATTCGGTTCACTCATTAAATAGAAGGGATGATCTAATTATGCTGTTGCAATGTAAACTATTCATCAAGGTTCATCTGTATCCCTGTGATTAGCAAAACATTGCTGCTCATCACAACGGGTGTGAATCCTATTTTAAATTTAAGAAAAAGACACTGGTTATAACTAAAATAGGTGTTTTTATGTACTTTTTCATGAATAAATCATATCTACCTGTTTTGTAACCCTCTCGATAGAAAATGCAACTTACTGTACTAGCATTTCACTAAATAAATTAATTGATCAAGTTCCATGTGAATGCCTAATTCTCATTTTAACTTAAAACTTGAAGTCACTCACAATTAGTTAATTAGTTGGCCATGGCTTTCTTTGAGTATTCAGGTATTATATTAAGAGGTGGACAAAATTTCATGCTTTAATTTTACAAAAAACTACTTTGCAATCTCTGAATTTATTTATCTAAAGTGAAAGAACAATTAACCTTTCCCTTACAATCACCGTCTCTCCCATCATCTAATTCTTTTCAGGACCTGCTGTATATACCCTTGGCTTTGGCTCTAAATGTCTTTCTCTTCTATGCCATCTGACTTGGATACACAATTTTTTTTATATTCAGTAGCAACTCTCAGTGATTGTTTATCCATCGTCACCCAGTGGCGCTGAATTCAATTTTAGAATCATTCTCTAAATAAACCGAATAAGTTGCACTAAAGTTATCATCTTGACACAGAGTGCTTACAACAGTAAGTGAAAAATGTGAGAATCTCTGTATTGTTGTCATGTGCAAAATCAGTCCGCTTCAACCAATTTTCCAGATGTGTTTATCATCTCCAGGAATTTCCTGAGACCAGTTAGTTAACCTGATCATCCCTGTGGATCTGAAAGCTGTTTGGCCCAGCCCATGTGAAACAAATGGTGTAAATTGTTTAGAGATAGGGTGCAAGCAAGACAGAGGTAATTTGTCTGGGACACAATTGATCTGGGAGAACAGAAACGTCACACTAAATATGAGAACTGCAAGAGCTTGGAATGGAGCCGTGGCAACACATTTATATTCAAAGAGATATATCTTTGCTTAGGCCATCAAAATAAAAGCAGAGTCATAAACTTGCTTATGGTTTACTACATTTGTACACTACAGAAATGATGTTGCGAGGGGTATAGGGAGAAGCTGAATAGGCTGAAGCTTTTTTTCTTGGAGAATTGGAGGCTGAGGGATGACCTTATAGAGATTTATAAAATCATCAGCATGGCAAATAGCCAAGGTCTATTTCCCAGTGTAAGGGAGTCCAAAATTAGAGGGCATAGATTTAAGTGAGAGGGGAAAGATTTAAAAGGGACCTGAGAGACAACTTTTTAATGCAGAAGGTGGTGCGTGTAAGGAACAAATTGCCAGGGGAGATGGTGGAGGCAGGTACAATTATATTTAAAAGACATCTGGATGGGTACATGAATAGGAAGGGCTTATGCTAGCAAATGGGACAAGATCAGTTTAGGATATCTGGTCAGCACGGATGAGTTGGACTGAAGGGTTTGTTTCCATGTTGTGTAACTCTATGACTCTGTGTGTTCTGCAGGTGAAACCACAGTATTATATTATACAGAAATCAGATCGACAAGGAAATTTGTTAATTACATCACTGGTAGTTTGTAATTACAAAATAGGTCAACATTTATTATCCTTCCCTTGATAAGATGTTCCTTCTTGACTTGTTATAGTTCACTTAGTCAAGGTACTTCCATTATAATGCCATGATCTTATCCCAGACGTGAAAAAAAGGACATGTGTCCAAACCAATAGTTGAAGGAGAACTTGGAACAAATGCTATTCCCTTGAATTTTTTGCTCATGGTTTTGTAGGAGGTGAAGGGATAAGTTTCAAAGTTTATTTTATTAAGTCATGGACATGGACATCATTGGCTGGGTCAATATTTATTGCCTGTCCCTAGTTGCCTTTGAGAAAGACTTAGTGAGCTGCCTTCTTGAATCACAGCAGTCATGTGCAGTGGGTAGACCCACAGTGCTCTCTGGGAAGAGGATTCTAAGATTTTGACCCACTGAAGGCATAGTAATATATTCCCAAGTCAGGATCAAAAGTCATTTGGAGGGAAATTGCAGGTAGCACTATTCCCATGTACTTGCCCTTCTAGATGCAAGTGGTCATAGGTTTGGAACGTGCAGTCTGAGGACCTTTGGTGGATTACGCAATGCATCTTGCAGACAGTATACACTGCTGCTACTGAGCATTGGTAGTGGAGGGAGTGGATGTTTGTGGATGTGATTGCCGATCAAGAGGGCTGCTTTGTCTTGGATGATGTCAAGCTTGAGTGTTTTTGGAGCTGCAGTCTTCCACATAAGCAGGAAGTATTCCATCCATCTCTTGTTGTGCCTTGTAGATTAAATTAGATTTCCTACAGTGTGGAAACAGGCCCTTCGGCCCAACAAATCCACACAGACCCTCCAAAGAGTAACGCACCCAGAGCCATTTCCCTCTGACTAATGCATCTAGCACCACGGGCAATTTAGCATGGCCAATTTACATGACCTGCACATCTTTGGACTGTAGGAGGAAACCGGAGGAAACCCATGCAGACACGGGGAGAATGTGCAAACTTCACACAGACAGTCGCCTGAGGCTGGAATCGAACCTGGGACCCTGGTGCTGTGAAGCAGCAGTGCTAACTACTGAGCCACTGTGCCATCCAATGGTGGACAGGCTTTGGGGAGGTAGGAGGTGAGTTACTTGCTGCAGTATTCCTAGCCTCTGACCTGATCTTGTAACTACTGTATTTATGTGGGGAGTCCAATTTAGTCAATGCTAGCCACCAGGATGTTGATAGCAGGGGTTTCAGTGATAGTAATGTCATTGAATGTCAAGGGGCAGTGGTAAAATGGTCTCTTATTGGAGATGACTGTTGCCGAGAAATAGTGTAGCCAAAATGTTACATGCCACTTTTCAGCCCAAGCTTGCACATTGTCTAGATCTTGTTGCATTTGAACATGGACTGCTTCAGTATTTGAGGAGTTGTGAATGATTCTAAACATTGTGCATTGATCGCTGAACATCCCCACTTCTGAATTATGATGGAGGGAAGGTTACTGATGAAGCAGCTGAAGATGGTTAGACTTACGACACTATCCAGTTCGGGCAGATTGGAAAACAGCAAATGTGATGCCACTGTTTGAAAAAGGAGGTCGACAAAAGGCAGGTAACTATTCACTCATTAGCTTAATTTTGGTAGAGGGGAAAATGCTTGAAACTATCATTAAGGAAAAAGTAGCATGACATCTGGAGATGCAGATATGACATGGGATTCATGGAAGGCAGGTCATATTTAACTAATTTACTGAAATTCTTTGAGGACATTATGAACATGGTGGATAATGGGGACCTGGTGGATATAGTGTATTTGGATTTCCAGAAGGCATTCGTTAAGGTGCTGCACAAAAGGCTGCTGAATAAGATAAAGATACATAACATTATGGGATAGGTATTAACATGCATAGAAGATTCATTAATAAAAAGAAAGGATGGAGATAAATGGGTGTTTTTCTGGTTGGAGATCAGTGGCTAGTGGCCTGTCTCAGGGATCAGTGTTGGGACTGCAATTATTCACAATTTACATAGATGATTTGGAGTTGGGGATTACATGTAATGCGTCAAAGTTTGCAGATGACACTAAGGTGAGTGGGAGAGCAAAGTATGCAGAGGACTGTGAAACTTTGCATGCGGAGATAGATAGCTTAAGTGAGTGAGCAAGAGTCTGGCAAATGGGAGTACAATGTTGGTGAACGTGAAGTCATGCTTTTGGTACAATAACAGCAAAATGGACTTTTATTTAAATAGTGAAAAATTGCAGCATGCAGCTGCACAGAGGGGCCTGGGTGTCCTTGTGCATGAATCACAAAGGTTGATTTGCAGGTGCAGCAAATAATTAAGACAACAAATGGAATATTGTCCTTCATTGCTATAGGGAGTTTAAAAATAGGGAGGTTATGCTGCAGCTGAAAAGGGTGCTGGAGAGGCCACACCCAGATTACTGTGTCTCATTTTGGTCTCTTTACTTGAGAAGGGATTTACTGTCGCTGGAGGGGGTGCAGAGGAGGCTCACTCGGTTGAGTCCAGAGTTGAGATGATTGGCTTATGCGGAAAGATTGAGTAGCCTGGGACTATACTCATTGGAAGTTAGATGAATGAGGGGCAATCTTATAGAAACATATAAAACTATGAAGAGAACAGATAATAAAGAAGCAGGGAGATCGATGGATTTTTGAACAGTGAAGGAATTAAGGGTGATGGTGAGTGGGGTGCTGGGGGAGGGGATGTCGGGGGGGGGGCGTGTGGGGAGTGGAGCAGAGTCATCAAAAATTAGCCATGATCTTATTGAATGGCGGAGCAGGCTCGAGGGGCCAAATGGCCTAACCCCACTCCTATTTCTCATGTTCTTAAGTACCCTATGGAACAGTTACAGAGATGCATTTCTTGTAAATTGTTAGAAGCTGAAAGTTATACAGTGATACAAATGGCTGCACACTGTGAAGAGTACACACCGCAGCCACTGTAAGTCAGTGTGGAGGAAATGGTTGTTTCAAATGGTGAATGAGATGCCAGTCAGTCTGCTCTGCTCTCAGTGATGTTCAGCTTCTTTCACATCATTCCAACTGCACAAATCAGACAAGCACAGAGGGTATTCCATCAAAACCCTGATTCAATTATTGATGAAAATATAAAGTTTCACTTTGTTTAAACTTTTCCCTTCTATCTCCTGTTTTTTTTCTCTCAACCCAATCTTTCTTTATTTCCTCTCTTCATTTCTCATCCCATACCTGATTTGACACTGAATTCACCTACATTTCCTTCTCAGCACTTGCAAAGATAATTTCATTACCATTGATCTGGTAGCTTAAGCAGACACATAGTTGTGTGCACTGTTCACTCAGATCCAAGGTGTTGATTCCCTTGTTAAAGCATCAGCAGCTGTTCCTTCCAACAAGAAAAACAATTTTCAGAAAAAAAGCCATGCATGGGGATAAAAACCTTTAATAAGTGATATTTCTGAAAACAGTATATAATCTGGTCAAATTATTGGCAACAACTGTTAATTCTCTCTGCCTCTGATAAAGCTGTGACATTCCAAGACAAGGTCGAGATAATGGTCACAAAGTTTGCAATCCCGATGTAAGTTGAGAAATGAATATAAACAGACAATTACAATAATAAATTCACTTCAGATAGTCTTCTGGCAACCCATGTATACTCGTTTTAGTTATACAAGGGTCTAAACAGATTTGCAAATGATCTTCACCATGAGGTCAAATAAAAAGAGACCTCAAGCAAATATGATGTACATGACCATCCTGACATATTGTACTCTGGTTTGGGTGGTTCAAACAAGACATTGACAAAGATTAAACTAGCAGTCCTGAGTAATATATATATGAGGAGAAAAGGAACTGTCCTTGTCAGGTAGTCACCTCTTCTGGAAGGAAGATGGACTGAGGAAGGTTGAGGTCGACCAGGGAAAGGCTGTGTCATACCTTGCCTAAACAGCAGAGGATACCATCACATGCCATTCTGATCTAGACCCTGTCTACAACTCACCTTTTCATTTGGGATCAGTGAACCTTTCTCACTGTCATATGTTGTATATCTTAATTTAACTAATGCGCCATATCTAAATGTAATTTTAAGTTAACATCTTTGGGCATACCTGAATGGCAGGTGGGACTTGAACCTGGATTTCCCAGCCCAGAATGTTAAGACACTATCCATACACAAGAGCCCATTATGCATTATACTGAAACTGGTGCTTCTGAATGACCTCAATAAACTACCTCAAAATGACTACAGAATGTTCAACTGCCTGCTTTAGCATCTTAAGTCCCCAAACACAAATTTTACATCGGGAAGCTTGACAAATGGCAAATTCCACTGGATGCCCTTCTGTGGAAAAATCTAAGCTATTACTGCTCATGTTGTAAAATCTGTGCACTATAAATATATCCTGGGAACACTGATATCTATATGAAATACTCCTATTCGTGCTTCTATCAACAAAAACATTAAACTTAACAGTTAATAATAAAATAAATTTAGATTAGAAAGTGCATGTATTCCATAAATATATTGTCCTATTCCACTCTAACATTGAGGCAGTCCAGACAAACTATGAATTGCATGTTCGATATTAAGGTGGAATACCTTTCTATGGTAAATAAATGTGCCACATGAGAAAGCACAGAATGGTGCGCTTGTGACAGAGTGCAGACTTATTGAAATATATTGTTTTGTACATTATTTTGTTTAGAGATTGATTTTTGCTGCTGTTCCTTCTTCAGGATGATAAATTATTTTATCAGCAATGACTCCAACATATGGTATTACGTTTTAAAAGGCAGAAGAACTGTGTACAAATTTCACAGCAAGTCATCAGTACCAAGCAGTAACTGTAAATTGATGCTGCAAATGTATTTCTACTGAAATTAGTGGTATAATTTGTTTAATAATAATCATCGCATAATACTAACACGTGCACAAGAGTACATTTGAATATGTGTTTCTTCATACACAAAAATATCTGTTTGTGATCATTAACAGATTATCACAAATGATACATAAAAGATAAAGCTTCAGAAATTGTACAACTCTTTTTCTTTCAGAATGTAATTTGTCTCAGAAGGATACGGATTGCAAAGACATTAACTTCTTTAAACTAAATAGTGCAGACAGGTTTACAAACCTATTGTGTGAGGCATGTTTAATACAGAAATGTGGATCAATGTCCTTAAAAGACAGACTGACACCCATCTAGTTATTCTCATGACCTGAGGACAAAGTAGTTTGTGAACAGTTAAGTACTTCCGAAATGTAGACATTGTTGGAATGTAGGAAACATCACAGCCAATATTTGTAAAGCACATTGCTACAAGCAACAACATAATAATCACCAGGCAATCAGTTTTTGCAATTGATTAAAATTATTTCATTCCCAAAATCTGGGAATTGGAGGGGTTGCAGGAGAGAGGAATAATAGAATGATTGTGCATGGCTGACACCTGAACATGCATATAGTTCTTTTGCAAATATCATCAAATATCAATGTTAATGCATCAATAAAACACCAGCTTGTCAATAGGTGCCACAGTGAAATGAAGATGAGCTTTGGAGTGCTCCACGGCAGATGATAGCTAATGATGAAAGAATGTTGTAGATATTTTCAAATGAAGCAAAAATTAGGTTACAATTTTTATCAATGCACGTACAGCAGTATTCTGTGCATCTGGATCCTTATTAGCAATTTTAATGCACGTGCAATCCATGATGTCATGATCTTCCATTCACAATTTTAAAAGGTGCAAATTTGGTATGTCCTCAAAATCCAAATACACACTCTTTCTCCATGTTGTAGGTGAAAAAAAAAGATATTTACCCCAACGGGTACATTCACTGCATGGAAACAATTTGTTAAGCGCTCAAAAAAATGTGTTGTCTAATACAAATTAAAACAAATGAAAAGAAATGATATTTAAACCATGAAGGCATGAGTAGTATGTATAATTTTGTTCTCTAAGCCTCAAAAGATGCTTTAGACCCTGTGAGCAGAGCAAAAAGGAACAGTTTCAGAAAATTAATTTACAAAGGAATAACTGGTGAAACTTAAGACTTGTGAACCTTGAAATGAATTAGAAATGACCTTGTAGACTTTTCTTTGTAAATGGTAAAGTAACAATATATCTGTAACCCCTGACAACAAAAAAATTAAAGTAACTGTAGATTCTGGAAATCAGAAATAAAAATTCAGAAATTGCTGGAACATCTAAGCAGGTCTCGCAGTATCTGTGGAGACAAATCAGAATTATTGTTTCAGGTCCCATGACCCTTCTTCAGAACCATTGTTGCCCTTTCAAATTGCAATATGACAGTGGGAGAAGGAGCACTGATTCAAACTTGTGAAAGGCAAATTTAGGGCCAATGATAAAAACTCTCTTAAACAAGAAGTGACCTACAGGGAGAATGAACCTCCAGTATGAACATAGTGTCACAAAGCTAGGTCGTAGGGAGTGTTGCTGAACAAAGAAACCTTGGAGTGCAAATTCATAGCTCCTTGAAAGTGGAATCGCAGGTAGATAGGTTAGTGAAGAAGGCGTTTGGTAAGCTTTCCTTTGTTGGTCAGAGTATTGAGTACAAGAGTTGGAAGGTCATGTTGTAGCTGTACAGGACATTGGTTAGGCCACTGTTGGAATAGTGTGTGCAATTCTGGTCTCCTTCCTATCGGAAAGATGTTGTGAAACTGGCAACTCTTTCACACAGAGGGTGGTACGTGTATGGAATGAGCTGCCAGAGGATGTGATGGAGGCTGGTACAATTGCAACATTTAAGAGACATTTGGATGGGTATATGAATAGGAACGGTTTGGAGGGATATGGACCGGGTGCTGGCAGGTGGGACTAGATTGGGTTGGGATGTCTGGTCGGCATGGACAGGTTGGACCGAAGGGTCTGTTTCCATGCTGTACATCTCTATGACTCTATGACTCTAGTCTCTCTTCATAGCTGAATTGCTCCAGTCCAGGCAACATCCTGGTGAATCTCCTCTACACCCTGTCTACTACAGTAATAGCCTTTTCTTTAGTGTGGTGACCAGAATTGCATACTGTACTCCAGCTGTGGCCTACCTAACATTATATACAGCTCCATTATAACCTACATGTTCCTGTACTTTTGCCTTGACTAATAAAGGCTAGTATCCCATATGCCTTCTTAATCATCTTATCTCCATATCCTGCGGCCTTAAAGAATATATGGTTTTACACAGTGAAGTTTGCTTGATCATTTGCACTTCCCAGGGTCCTGCATTCAACATGTATTCCCATGCCTTATTCGTTCTCCCAAAGTGCGTCATCTCACTTTTCTGTATTGAATTCCTTTTACTACTGTTCAGTCCATCTGACCAGCATCCACCAATTTTGGGTATAACCTGTGAATTTACGGATCACACTTCCTAAATGCCTGTCTGGATCATTTAATTTATATTAAAAAACACAAGGGAGCCAGCATTAAACTATGTGTTATCTCACTGGATACAGTGGTCCAGTTACAAAAACATCTTCCAACCATCCTCTCCTGCTTTCTGCCACTGAGCCAATTTGGGATGCAATTTGCCAAACAACCCTTGATCCCATGAGCTCTTGTCTTCCTGATAAGTTTGCCACATAAGACTTTGTGAAGTCTATGTAAACTACATCAACTATCCTCATCTACACCCTTAGTCACCTCTTCAAAAATTCAAGAATTTTGTTAAACATGATCTTGATATGATATTGACCTGGCCAATATTGCCCAGAAAGTGAAAATTTCCCATTCTTTTTCAATATTCACCTCAGTCTAATGTATCCAAAAGACAGAGCCACTGACATCACAACGATGCCTTCAGCATTGCAATGGAATGTAAGCCTTGGATAGGTGAGGTAGGATGAACTAAGTGGCTTTGTCCATTTGTGACTTTCTCAATGTCTCATGTACACTTGATGAATGGGAAGAAAATCAGTGCAAATACCAATACAGGACTGAGATCCAATCCGCTCATCAAACCAGAAGGCATAAAAGGTAGTGACAATAAACGTGACAATGTCCTGATCTGGGATTCATGCTTAGTGAATAAAGAAACAGAAACAATACAAAGTACCTAAAAATAAATAGAATTAAAGTGAAGCAACTCAATTTTGCTAACCTCTAATAAGCAATTTTTGATCTTACGTGGAGAGAAGTGCCCCTTTTTTAAAAAATCTGAGGTATTTAAGTGCATGTGGTCAGAGCATCCAGAAATGGTGAAGGTCAAAGTTGCCATCCATTCTCCAGCCTTCCTCCTCCTCCGAAAACTCTATTTAAGTTTTTGACATTTGTATCCAGAATCTGCATTGAGCTGGCTGAAACTTAATTTTCACAATCTTAGCACGTGCACTTTTGCTTAGTTTCCAAGATTGTGTCAAATGTAGTTCAGTCACTGATTTATTTAAGCTTCTATTACATTCTGTATGTTGCATTTTTTAAAATAATTTTGAGAAAAAATGGAGAACGCAATTAAATATTTTCTATGATACATTTATATTCCATTTTTTGTCTAATTAACTAGCTGGTGGAGTATTAAAAACACCCTGCCATTTTAGCTGTGAACTATAAAGCAATTTACCACACCCTTTCTATCATTCTGGCTTAGATCAGCTAACCAATGTAAAAAGTCTTGATTTCAAAACAGCAAGATCACATTTGTACGGAGAGAATTTTCTCTTGGAATGTGAAGGCTGGAGAATGGAGAATAGCCCAATAGAGTGTGTTTAAAATTACGTAATTTTACGAATATTTCTTCTTCTGGGGAAGAACAAAGAAGGAGGTGTCAGCTTAAGTCTTTTAACAAAGATGCCAAACAGAATTCAGGAGAAGCATTTCTTCCCAAAGAGTGGTGAGAATTTTATGCCATGAGGAGTACCTGAGGTGAATAGTGTGGGTGCATGATAGGGTAATTTAGATGAGCATTGAAGAGAGAAGGAAATGAAAGGTAATGCTGATTGAGTGAGATGAGGACTTTTTGTTTGATGTTAAAAATCACACAACACCAGGTTTAATTGGAACCACACTAGCTTTTGGAGCGTTGCTCCTTCATCAGGTGGTAGTGGCGATGCTCTGAAAGCTAGTGTGCTTCCAATTAAACCTGTTGGACTATAACCTGGTGTTGTGTGATTTTTAACTTTGTACACCCCAGTCCAACACCGGCATCTCCAAATTATTCTTGTTTGATGCTCAAGTGAAGCAAAAACACCACAATGGACCCACTGAACTGAATTCACAGTTTTGAGGCCCCATATCCTAAGTAATCTCATGCAATCCTACATCAACGCAGCACATGGTAGGTTCAACCACAGGCTATTCCTTTGATAACCATGCTAAGTCTTCAGGAAACTGATAAAAACAGGATTATTCCTCCAGCAAAATGCTGCAAGTGAAAGATAGTTATGTAACAGATTACGTGTCTAAAATCAATCCCAGGCACTTAGCAGTGTGGTCTCTCGGCATGATTGATTGGAGAATGATCAATCATCTCCATTCTGGCTGGGAATAGCACTGTCACTTATTGCTGTCATATCTCTCTCTCTCCTGCTCAAGTTAATCTGACCCTTCAAAAACCTTTCAACATTTCAAGCAGATACTCTCCACTCAATTCCACTCAGTTCAGTAGAACTCAGGCACATACATCTTCTCCAAGTTGTGGATTTGAGTAACTGACAGCTGAATTCAACAATAACTGTCTGTCCAAGGCAGAATAAAAAAAATACATAAAACATACTTCATGAACATGATTTAACTCATTTTCTAAAGCCAACCATTCAAAATCCATATTGAATTACCCTGACAACTTGGATCCTAACCCAAGTTTTAATGGAATTGAAACTGTTGCTGGTTTTTAAAATGCCTTTGTGAATGGACATAAAAGTCAGCATTCACTAAACCAGAACTAGACAACATGTTTCAGAGCTGTCACATGTTCCTGCTGCTACCTTGAGTTCAAAAATATCCTCAAAACTCAGTGATGCTTTTAATTACTTCTCCGGAATCTGAGGTTAACTGTGCCCATTAATCCTCCTTGAAACATCTTGAGAAGTCAAATGACGTATACAAACAGAACTTGCTGTGGTGGCATTGAGATTAAGTGATGCAGGGTTGGATTTTTATGGCTCAAGAGTGTGGTGCTGGAAAAGCACAGCAGGTCAGGCAGCATCAGAGCAGCAGAAGAATCGATATTTAAGAGAGAAGGAAATGAAAGGTAATGCTAATTGAATGAGATGAGGGAGACACTGGGGAGACAGGACACCTACTTGCAGAATGCTTCAAAGAACATCTCCGGGTAACCCGCAACAACCAAGCCCACTGCCCCATGGCTGAACACTTCAACTCCCCCACCCACTCAGCCAAGGACATGCAGTTCCTGGACCTCCTCCATCGCCAAACCCTAACCACCAGACGCCTGGAGGAAGAACACCTCATCTTCTGCCTTGGGACCCTCCAACCACATGGGATCATTGTGGGTTTCACCAGTGCCATGACTGTCCCCCCACCTTATCCCAGTTCCAACCTTCCAACTTGGCACCACCCTCATGACATGTCCTACCTGTCCATCTTCCTTCCCATCTATCCGCTCCATCCTCCTTTCCAACCTATCATTAACCCCACCTCCATCCACCTACTGCACTCTCAGCTACCTTCCCCCAGCCCTACCCCCCTCCCATTTATCTCTCCACTCCCTTGGCATACAAGCCTCATTCTTGATGAAGGGCTTTTGCCCGAAACGTCGATTCTCTTGCTCCTCAATGCTGCCTGACCTGCTGCGCTTTTCCAGCACCACACTCTTGATTCTGATCTCCAGCATCTGCAGTCCTCACTTTATCCTAGTGGATTTTTATAGCTCCCCACCCACATGTTTAAAGTTGGAGGTGAGAACTTGTAAAATGCAATGTGTGTAATGACTATCGCTTTTCTTCCCACTGCTGACCTGTCTCCCATTTAATGGGTTGAGAGGTGGAGATGTCAGGCAGCTGCCTGCCTGTAGGCTGTCAAAGACATTAAGTGACTAACGTTTAGTGCCCCATCCCAACACTGCTATTTTACCAATGTAATTAGGGATCAAATCCTGCTTTGTGTGATCAAGTGTGGCATTTGACCTGAAGACATGAGTGGAACATCAAATCTTATGGACATGAAGATCTGAAGACCTGCAGGATCTCCAACTTCTCGGCACCATACTTACAGTAGTTCATTCTCTGTAAGCCAAGACCATCATTTAACACCTGTTCGTTGTTTCCAACACCCCTGGTGGAGATATCTGATACCAGACAGATAGAAAGTGGCACCATGCTTCAGACTTCCTCCTGCAACTCATCCGGGAGGAAAGTACTGGGTCTGAGCCAGATCTCAAGGGTCACTCAAAAGACCTGGCTCCAGTGTAACAAGAGAATGAATGCTCTGCTGTACTCCACCAATTACTCAATGTTTCATGTTCCTGATGAGGGTGAGGTAGCATTGTAAAGTTGCTGCTGAAGAGGACTATCACACAAAAGATTGAGTGTTAGATATCTCCATCAGAATCATCATGAAAACTGAATATGTCTCAATTAGCTACAACGAACAGCATTGCACTGCAGGCCATTCTGTTATAACACACATTTCGTCAATGACAATTTGCTGTAACATGAGGAAGGAATTCTGTTTTTAAAACGCAAACTTTTAAAGCATGTGTTGGCTGTAACGCGATTACAGTGCCAACACTTTAAGTGCAATGTTTCTATAACACAGGGTTGCACAAGAATGCAACTGCCATGTTATAGAAGAACTGACAGTACTTCCATCATGGTGTTGCTGGCTCGCACACATACATCAGGGCTTTCTGTAAAACTATCAAAGGACCTGCAACCGTCAGGTCACTGATCTTTCACCTCAAATGAAGTGAAATTACACATCTGATATTTTTTTCACCAAAGAGTTGCATCAGACAAGGATACAACTACAAAAGATGGTTTTGATCTCAACAGCTTAGAGGTATTTTAGGCACACACATCAAGTAAGTCCTTATTATCTTTCAGACACTCTAAATGTTTGATGGAACAGAAGCAGCATTCATTCAAAACCCTTAACTCCTTCACTAAAAGATCATATTCATCTTAGTCGTAAAACAAAAACGTCATAGTAACAAACATTCACAGTTCGACAAGTCAACATTTCAAACTGTGTGCTCATGTAGCCCTACTAGTAAACCTTCTCAACTTCTGCAAGAGAAGAATGTACACAGTAAGCTTAAATATGTGGTAGTGGTAGGATTGGTGCCTGGTGCTCGGCTCCTGACCCCACTGGATAAGCAAACAACCAAGCTGACAGGGAGAGTAATGAGTCCATTCTTGTACAGAAGGGAAATTAGATTAATGCAGTCAGCTAATGAGAAAGTCTTTAATCTGCTGCTCCTGCCTACACATGAAGTAGCAACATCTTAAAAACATCTAGTTGACAGCTCGTGACACTACAAAGTCTTTATGATTTTCCATGTAGCCTCTGAATCCCACTTCCAAGAAGAGCTACATTCTCCTAATCCATCTCTTGCACCACCTCCAGCACCACCCAATAAGGGGGAGAGTTAGCATTCTCAGAGGATGCACCATCGAGTCATTCTACTCTACCATCAACACAAGTTCATTCACCTTGTTAGATAACGGATCTAAGTTAGGTTGGGGATTCTATTCTGATACAATGCTAGTGCAGACAGGTACAGCCAAGATCTCTGACACTCAGAGGAATGTTGAAGGGCAGGCCACTGCAGAGTCCAGTGCAAATGAGCCATTGGACTCAGCCATTAATGACCTGGCAGGGTTGCAGATACAAGCAGAGGAACATTTGGCCGAGATCCCACGAGATCGCAAGCAGGCTGCAGCAAAGGCTGTAAGATTCTGCCCAAATTCTGTCTGAACTTGTGGCTCCACAATGTACCCGTATGTTACCTCCATGAAAAGGAGCTTGGTTGCAATGGATATGCAAGTCTAGCAGGACAGTTAGTATCTGTACTCGGAGCTTCACTCCATCAATCAAGCCATGTATATGTTCATTCACAAGCTGGCTGAGAGAGAGCCAAGTCATCTTGACTTCCTACTGTGTGCCATGTCCCATTGAGGGTGAGGGGACTGCCATTGTGCACTAACAAGGTGGAGGAGCACCAGCCAGCCACCCAGTGACTGTCATTTCTAGGCACTCTGCATGTCTGCTTTCCTTCTGCAAGCAACACAGTTGCTTCCACCAGGTCAGGACACAGAGTAGGGGGGTATGAGTGTGAGAGAGAGTGTATATGTGTGTGTGCGTGAGTGTAAAGTTTCTAAGTCTATGAGATGATGCATGTGTGAATGTGAGTGTCTGTAGGAGTGTGTGTGTGTCTGGGGTGGGGGATTGTGAGTGTCTGTGAGAAAGAGTGTATATGTATGTGTGAGTGTAAAGTGTCTAAGTCTGTGAGAGGATGCATGTGTGAGTGTGGGAGTGTGTGTGTGTCTGTGTACGTGCCTGTGTATACATGCGTGTGTGTGTGGGCGTGTGTGTGTGCGAGAGATATCTCTGTGTGTGTGTGTGTGTGTGTGTGTGTGTGTGTGTGTGTGTGTGTGTGGAGTTGCTAGAATGTGGGGGAGCC
>NC_057715.1:23850685-23855362 GCF_004010195.1 Chiloscyllium plagiosum
ACCCTCCCTCTGGACCTATCACCTCCACCCCACCCCTATTCACCTACTGTACTCTTTGCTACCTTCTCCCCAGCCCCACCCCTCCATTTATCTCTCCACCCTGGAGGTTTTCTGCATCTATTCTTGATGAAGGGTTTTTGCCCGAAATGTCAATTTTCCTGCTCCTCGGATGCTGCCTGACCTGCTGTGCTTTTCCAACACCACTCTGATCTAAACTCTGGTTTCCAGCATTTGCAGTCCTCATTTCTGCCTCAGAAACACCATATGCCAACTTAAGCTGGGAACTTTAATCCACTCAGTGCTGTTACAGTATGATATTACACAACTTACATGGTAACAAAATTTCTTGATCCAAAAAAGAGGATTCTAAATCCATAATTGTGAAGCTAATAATTTAGGACTGGTTACATTTATTAGAAATTGCAATGAGAAGCAATTTTCTGTTTGCAAAATCTAAATTACCCCAAATTCTCAGAATTCTTTGATAATACAGCAATAAACAAGGTGGCGGCAGAGTAGCAGCGCAGTTTACGAACTTGTTCGTCCAGGTGCCTGGAACTCTCTACTCTGTCCACTTTTATTTTTTGTTTCTTTTGCTGCTTTTTTAAAATGTTTCCAGTTATTATCAAGATTCATCTTACTTTTGAGTGGCTTCAGCGGAAGGCTTCTTCCAGCCCAGCAACATGTTAGCTTCTAGCAGCCTTGTCCCGATGTGGCGGCTTTGTCCTGGTGTTGAGGTCTCGTCCCCATGTGTAGATCTTACTCGGCATCGGCTTTCCCATATTCCAGCGACCCAGCGTACTGGTCTTCTCCACGAGTGGCCTTCTTGTTCCAGAATGGCGGTTTCAACCCAGCTGCATCTTCTGGGTATTCCATCATTCCTCAATCTGCCTTCCCTGAGCCCAGGAGTCACTAACTGAACTGTGATGAACTTTTTCTTTATCCTATTTTGTTTTTATGATCATACGTGACTTCTGTCCTTAATATAGATACAGTGGTAAGGCTTTTAAAAACTTTTTACGGTATTTTTCGTGTAGAATTACATGTGACAATAAATTTCTATTCTATTCTATGTTTTTTCAATAGACCCTGTGACAAATTTGTACTTCACAAACGCAAAGCATATTTCACTTGAGAACATTTTAAAAAAATTAATTCAAAAGCAATGCCATGATTTCCCTGACCAATTAAAAGCCTGTGGTACCGTGGCTGCTCTGTAAATATTTAAATAAAGTTGAAAATCAAAGCATCATTATGTCAGGGAAGGACAAAGCAATGGCTGAGTACGTTATTGGACTCAAAAACAAAATCACTTTCCAAGGATATAGCCAAGAAATCTTAGGAGGAGATTTTGTCTGAAAACCTTCGTCATTTCTGCTCAGCCATGGATGAATTTGATTCTCAACTAAATCCACTCAGGGAAAGTTATTTATAAACATTCTGTTGTTAATGATATGATCAAAGAAAAGTTCCAGGTTGTCTTATGTCCATTTCTCATCCCTTAACTCTGCATTATATTATCTCCACCACTATAACCTGGTGTTGTGTGATTTTTAACTTTGTCCACCCCAGTCCAACACCAGCACCGTCACATCATGGCTTACAATGAACATTACATCCTCCACCATATTCCTAACCAGTGAGTAAGAATATAGGAAAGATAAGAAATAGAAACACAAGCAGACCATCCAGATCCTCAAGGCTGGACCCCTAACCAGTGTGAATACCTCTTGATTATATCCCCTGATTTCCAGAGAAACCAACAATCTATATGCTTCACCAATGAAGTATCCCCAGTCCTCTTGTGATGATTTAAGAACCTCTGAGTGAAAAACCTTCCCCTCCTTTCAGCCATAAATGTTCAAGCCTTTATGCTAACACCGACAGATTTCCCAGCCAAGGGAACCAACATTTATCCAACTTCAATGATATGTGTGACATTCATTGGATGAAACATTGCCTGATTGTTTGGGGCTTCTAAAGAAGAAGTTGGAAAATGTGACTATTAATGTGTGGCAACAAAAGGCCCAAAACTAGAGGTCATTGGTTTAAGATGAGATGATAAAGTTTTCTAAGAGACTTGAGGTGGAACTTTTTCATATAGAGAGGGATGCATGTATGGCACGAGCTTCCATAGGAAGTGGTAGAGGCCAGTACAATTACATCATTTAAAAGCCATTTGGATGGGTATATGAATAGGAAGAGTGTAGAGGGATATGGTCCAAATGCTGGCAAAGGGGACTGGATCAGTTTAGGATATTTAGCTAGCATGGACGAGTTGTATTGAATCTGTGTCCGTGCTGTATGACTCTAAGTCTCTATGACTTACTCTTAACAGTAGCATGTCTTAACCATTCCAACAGACAGGCTGACTTAAAATGCAATGCAATAACCTGGCAGCAATTTAAAAAATAAAACAGACAGTTCCCATAAACTGCTGAAGAAAGTTTACGAAGGAAAATCAAGTTGAAGAAAGAAGCATGTTTTATTGTTGCTAGCCGCAATTTTAAATATCTGTTTTTGTTTGACATTGTATTTAAGGAGTAGAATTTATGTAGGATTTCAGCCATGAGTTCATACTAAAAAAATTACTAAAAAAAACTTTGCTATTCAGGCTGAACCATCTAACTTTTAACATGAAGTAACTGGAAGTAATTGTTAAGTATCTGGATTAGTGGTGCTGGAAGAGCACAGCAGTTCAGGCAGCATCCAAGGAGCAATTCATTAGTATCCTACTGATAGAAAATTATCAACACCAATTATAACAATAGGTGACTGTCAGTGGGTAATCAAGTATGGAATTAATTACAAAAGCTGTATTCATTCTCCATGTTAACATATATCCCAGAAGAGACAATGCTATTTCCATTTCACCAATTGCATCTGCGAGGGAGGAGTATTCTGTTGATGGAAATATTTGTTTTTAAAGTTTTTAATATTGAGGATCCACAAAGAAAAATTCTGTCATGGCATGAAGGCAGACAGTGGATTTTAAAATTAGCATTTGAAAGAAGTTCCCTTAAATCATACATGTTGAAGGAGACTTTGGAGCAAACAATTGATCTTGGTGCAAAATCCTTTGAAGCCTCACAGTGAACCCATCAGATTGCTGTACATGCCAAGAATGCAGGCATCAAACTGGTTAGGCATCAAGATCTACTCATACATTCAACTCACTGAACGTAATACCGAATTTGGAGTTAACAAAAGCTATGTGTATTTGCTTATAATCCTAAATCATACCTACGGGGAATCTTCTAAATGTCATTGAAAGATCTTCAACCGTCATCATCTTCAAATACTGATGTACAGCTTGTACTTCACTGAAAAATATGTTCTTCTGAATATATTCTACTTGAGCATTACCCTGCAGCATGACTTGATTTGTGTTTTTCTCCAAAGACACCTCAGTTCTCAACAAGGTAACTCTCTTCTCAAAACTACAAGTATTCATCAAATACACAATTGCTGGCCTGCGCTCCCGAGAACTTTTAATGAGCTAGTTTTACAGTATGAAACTCTGAGTGATTTAAGATGGAAACAATGAGATTTTATACCTCAAGCCTTTCATCAATTACAGGATTTCAAGGGACAGGATCAGAAAAAAAAAAGATCAATTTCACTGCATTCATGGAAGCTCAGTAGCTCAAATGATTGAAAACTTCATTTCAAACAAAAGTTTGAAACTTAAGTTTCCCTAACAATTGCATTGCCTCAGTCTTTTGTTTCATTGCAAAATCTGAAATAGTACACCACAGCTGAGTAAGATCAATTATTTTTGTCTGTGGATAAATGATTATGATGCTGACAGATCCTTTTTATTATTTATTCTTGGGCTATCAGAATCACTGGTAAGGCTGGCATTGGTGGATCCTAATTGTTCTGCAAAGATGGTGGTGGATCTATTAAGCAATGAACAGTGAACTATATTGACATTGGGATGAAGTTACAGTTGGTAGGTTTCCTTCCCTAAAGAAAATCAGTGAGATATTTGGGCTTTTTTTTAAAAGTACTTGGATGACTTCATAATCACATTTATAGATGGTCAGGTTTTGAATTATGTCATTATTATTTGAATTTAAAATGTCCAACTTCAGTGCTGCAATCAGAATCACATAACATTAAAATCTTGCAGCACAGAGGTCATTCAAAGGGTCACAGAGTCATAGAGATGTACAACATGGAAACAGACCCTTCGGTCCAACCCGTCCATGAAACCCTTCCTATTCATATACCCATCCAAATGCTTCTTAAATGTTGCAATTGTACCAGCCTCCATCACTTCCTCTGGCAGCTCATTCTATACATGTACCATCCTCTGCGTGAAAACGTTTCCCGTTAGGTCTCTTTTATATCTTTCCTCTCTCACCCTAAACCTATGCCCTCCAGTTCTGGACTCCCCAACATCAGGGAAAATACTTTGTCTATTTACCCTATCCATGCCCCTCATAATTTTGTAAACCTCTATAAGGTCACCCCTTAGCCTCCGGCGCTCCAGGGAAATCAGCCTAGCCTGTTCAGCCTCTCCCTAAAGCTCAAATCCTCCAACCCTGGCAACATCCATGTTTTGGGCGGCACGGTGGCACAGTGGTTAGCACTGCTGCCTCACAGCGCCTGAGACCCGGGTTCAATTCCCGCCTCAGGCGACTGACTGTGTGGAGTTTGCACGTTCTCCCC
>NC_057715.1:23855517-23942309 GCF_004010195.1 Chiloscyllium plagiosum
AACAACACTCCCTAGGACCTTACCATTAAGTGCATAAGTCCTGCTAAGATTTGCTTTCCCAAAATGCAGCACCTCGCATTTATCTGAATTAAACTCCATCTGCCTCTTCTCAGCCCATTGGCCCATCTGGCCAAGGTCCTGTTGTAATCTGAGGTAACCCTCTTTGCTATCCACTACATCTCCAATTTTGGTGTCATCTGCAAACTTACTAAAGAGTTTTCCAATTCAATCCTATACTCTAACATCGTCTCCACAACCCTGCAAATTAGTCTGCTTCAGGTAAATGATCAAATGCCTTTGAAAAATTCCTATTATCTCCATTTCCACCACTTCTGCAAATGGTGCATTCCAGATTTTTATAATCATTGATGTGAAGATATTTCTCTTAATATGCCCACTAGCCTTTTCTTTATCAAGCATTTAATCTCATGGTTACCAATCAACTTGCCAGAGGAAATGTTTACTTCTTGCTAATTCAGTCAAATTACAACATCATTATGAATACCTGTCAGATATTCTCGAACCAAAAAGGTCTTTGCTTCTCAATAGCATTGATCCAGATTTCCAGATTGCTAGGTTGAAAACAGGAGCGCCACAGTACCATAATGAATAAACTAATAAGAGAAGGCTGAAGCATATATAAGAATATTCAGCCAGAAACACTGAATGGATCAGTCAAATGGGCCTCCACCAAAGGTTCCCTGCATCACAGTTACCAGTCTTCAACCAATTTGATTCATTCCATGTGATATCTAGAATCAATTCAAGGCACTAGATATTGCAAAGGCTGTAGGCCTTGACAACATTCCACCAATAGTACTGAAGACTTGTGCTCCAGAGCCTGCCGCATCCCTAGTCAAGCTAGTACAACACTGGCATTTACCCAACCACATGGAAGGATGTCAAGGTATGCAAGACAAATCCAGCCTGACCACTTACTTGCCAATTTCATTATTCTCAATAATCAGCAACGGATGGACGGTGTCTTCAACTGTGCTGTCAAAGCAGCATTTGGCCAGCCATAAACTGCTCACTGACGGACAGTTTGGATTCCGCCAGGACCATTCAGCTCCTGACTACAATATAGTCTTGTTTCTAACATGGACAAAATAACTGAAATTCGGAGGTGAAGTGAAAGTGACTGCCCTTGGCATTAAAGTCACATTTGACGGGGTGTGCCATCAAGGAGCCCTATTAAACTGGAGTCATTGGGAATCAGTGGAAAAACTCTCAGCTGGTTGAAGTTATATCTGGCACATAAGAAGGCGGTTGTGGTTGGTGAAGTTCGGTCATTCAGATCCAGGACATTTCCCCAGGAGTTCCCAGGGTAGTGTTCAAATCCCAACCATTTTCAGCTGTTTTATCATTTATTTATCCTCTCTGATAAAGTCAGAAATAGTGATGTTCCCAGTTGATTGCTCAATGTTCAGCACCATTCACAGCTTCTCAGATACTAGGCAGTCCATATTCAAAAGATCTGGACAATATCCATGCTTTGACTAAAAAGTGGAAAGTAACATCCACACTATACAAATGTCAGGCAATGATTACTTTCAATAACAGAAACTTATCATCAACCCTTCACATTGAAAGGCTTTACCATCGATGAATCCCTTGTTATCAACATCTTGGGGTTTACCATTGTAGCAGCCTCCTGGCTGTGAAAACACAGATAGATTGCTAACTTGGTCAAACAGCAAGGGATACTGAGTACATTGGCCAAGTGGAACTCTGAAATCACAAAACCCACACAGTGCAAACACTGCAGCCAGGTGCTAATGACATTAGCATAATGTAAAACGCAACAGTTATTCTGCACAGACATAGCACAACATCCTATCCACTGAACAAAGGGGTGTCCCGACAAAAAGGCACTGAGTCCTGCTACACAAAGAAACTAAAGCCATCAAATGATTCACTATGTTTCAAACTATTATGTGTATCTTCCTAATGGCCAGAATTATAGAACGTTCCATAAAACTATCCAATAGGTATATAAACAGGATTCGCCTGCAGACCTGACTCTTGGAAAAGCTTGGTATCATCTGAGGCCTCCCGAGGAGACAAACATGGCAAGAGACAGAGACCAGCTGACCATCCAGAGAGAGAGAGAGAGAGAGAGAGAGAGAGGAAGAAAGCTGTTTCAGAAACCCAGAGACAGATCCACAGAGAGAGCAACTGCATAAATCTATAAGAGGCTAGGGAAGTATTGTAATCTTAAGGGGCCAAATAGGATTAGCGACAGTATGTTTAGTGTTAAAGGTTACTGTAACCTTGTTCCACATAAAGTTGCAGCTGTTTTGTATTGGTAATGGCTGGTATTTGTATTGATTTAACCACTCTTGTATTGTGGGATATCTGGACAAATTCATTCATAACATTTTGGTCGGAGTTGTCTAAATTGTTTTAAGGAGAGACTAGGAAACACCATTGACCAGAAACTGAAATGGACTAACCATATGAACACAGTGGATACATGAACAGGTCAGAAGTTAGGAATACTACGGTGAATAACTTATCTCTTGACTCCCAAGCGTGTCCACCATCTACAATGCACAAGTCAGGAGTATGATGAAATATGAAGTATGATAAATACACTTGCTAGGTTGGAGCTGCACTCATCCAGGCAAATGGGGAGCATTCCATCACATTCCTGACCTGTGTATGATAAATGGTAGACAGGCCTTGGGGAGTTAAGAGCTGAGCTCCTCGCAGCAGGATCTCTAGCTCTGACTTGTTATGCAACCACAGTATTTCTGTGGCTAGTCCAGTCTAGCTGCTGGTCAATGGTAAATCCCAAATATCTTGATAATGGGGCAGTCTGTGATGCTAATGTGTTGGATATGGACTGTTTCAGTATCTGAGAAGACATGCATGGTTTTGAATATTGTGTAATCATTCAGTAACATCCATTATGAATTTATGATGGAGAGAAGGACATTGATGAAGCAGCTGCAGATGGTTGGGTCTGGAACACTATCCTGAAGAACTCTTGCAGAGATGTCCTGAAACTGAGCGGATTGACCTCCAACAACCACAACCGTCTTCTTTTGTGCCAGGCATAACTCCAATCAACTGAGGGTTTTCACCCTGGTTCACTTTAACTCCAGTTTTGCTCAGAATTCCTGATGTCATGCTCGGTCAAATGTGGCCTTGATTCTAAGTGCAGATATTCTCACTTCACGTCTGGAATTCAGCTCTTTTGTCTATGTTTCCTCACCTGTCAGGAATTGAAGGACTGATGGAGTTCTCATGGCTGGGGAAGGATTTCTGGGGAAAACTCACAGTTAAGGAAAATGCTGAGAAGAATGAAGGGAAAGAAAAACAGTGCCTTTCTTTTTCATTTAGTAAAGTTCCCAATTGTCAAAACCGAATATTGCAAGTTTTGTCGAGTTGAATATTGCACACTTGGCTAAGAGTCATCCAACTGGGTTCACAATCATTCAATCTTTCATTATTGTCAAAGAAATGGAGATGCTATTCAAAATGTTTTATAAAAAATCTCAAGGGAATCAAGAGCAGCTGGTTAACTTGCAGTGGACCAGATAAATTTAATAATAGGTTGTTAATTTTGAAGGAATTCTTCCGGTTAACCGTAGCACCTTTGGTAAAAAAAATCTACCAATTCTCTGGAAAATCATGTGAGCCTTGATTATTACTCCCTGATTATACTCTTCTGTTCTGCCTATCTTTTTTCTAGCACAGGAAGAGTTTTTTGAAACTTATTAGGCAGAATGGATCAGTTTCATTTTGCACTTAAAGTTGTTACTGCGAATACATTTTCTATTGCACCATTTGCAAGGAAGTATTAAATATGTTTATAAAGAGCACATTTTTGACATAAAGTATTCACATTGGAGAATAGGAACATGAATGCATCACTTAGTCCTTCAATTCTATTCTGCCTTTCAATTACAGTTTGGCCAATCTGTATCTTATGGTAGTACTACCCTCAAACTTGACTGACTATATTTCACATAATCCCAATCATAATCATAGAGATGTCTAGCACGGAAACAGACCCTTCAGTCCAACTCATCCATGCTGACCAGATATCCTAAATTAATCTAGTCCCATTTGCCAGCATTTGGCTCATATCCCTCTAAACCCTTCTTATTCATATACCCATCCAGATGCCTTTTGAACGCTGCAATTATGCCAGCCTCCACCACTTCCTTAAGCAGCTCATTCCATACAAGCACCATCCTCTGCATGAAAAAGTTCCCTTGCATACACTATGATTTTCCAATCATTACTTTGAATGAATGAATTCTTGTGTTAAATGCCATTCTGATTACTTTTGTTTAACCAGTCACCTTCATGATCTCATGTTGTAATCTGGACCCTAATTGTTTCTATTTTAATTTCTAATTTCATCATATGAACCTTTAATTAAAAGTTTCACGTGCTTAATTTTTTTCTTCTGAAAGTCTAAATCATTATGACCACAGAACATAAGCCCAGATCACCTACAGATATATCAAATTTAATTTACAAAATAACAAAAGCAGAAATTGCTGGTGAAACACAGCAGGTCTGGCAGCATTTGTGGGAAGAAAGCAGAGTTGATGTTTTGAGTCCAGTGAGTCTTCATTAAAAATTATCTTGTGATGAGAAGCTGACCAAATTGGGCCTACATTCTTTGGCATTTGGAAAGATGAGAGCTAGTCTCTTTGAACCCTGCAGGATGCAAAGATCCAGAAAAATAGAAAATACTGTGGATGCTGAAGATAAAAACAGAAAACGATGGAGAAAATCAGTGGGTCAGGCAGCAACTGTGGAGAGAAAAATAAATTTATCATTTCAAATCAGATGGGACTCACAAGTATCAACATTTTCTCTTTCTAGATTGTTCATGTTGGCTGAGGAATCTAAAATATTTGGACAAACACTGAGAATAAGATGATTATTCATGACCGAAACAGGGAGATATTTATTGGTTCAAAATATTGGCTATCTTTGAATCTCTCTAACCAAGAAGATAAAGTATGGCCCCAAATCAAATATATTTAAGATTCAAATGTTTGTCTCATAGAGCATCAATGGATTTGGAGAGGGGACATGAAAGTGAAGTTGAAATCCAACATCAGTCAGGACTGAACTCAATGGTGCAGCAGGTTCAATGAACAACATGGTGAACTCTTGCTCCTATCACTTGTGTTTTTGTATCCTGGCATATTCGACTCCTCCTCTGAAACCTTCATATTCACTCCCCTAATTCTGAAAGCCTCCTTTCCAAGCAACTGTGTTTTCTCACTTTTTCTCTTAACCCTTATATTTCACTCTTACTCCTATTAATCTAATTCCTTTGCACTCCAAAACACTCAAGCGTATTTTCTTTATGTAAAGAATGCTGTAGAAGTGGAAAATGTTCAAAACTCTGAAATATTGCACCGACAATTAATGTTGAATTGAAAGATGGCAACATGCTCTCTAGAAAATATATTCAGTTAATAATGTAACCATTACAGCTTTGCTAACTATTACGGCATCCAATTCTGAGCTCTTGAGTGGCTAACCTATCTTCCATATCCTACCATCACAGTAGTGACATGAGGTTAACCATAATCCATTTCAATACATCTAACAAAAGACAAAGGGTCAAAGTAGAAGAGAATTTTTAATTCACAAGAAGTTAAAAATCACACAACACCAGCTCCTTCATCAGCGCTCTGAAAGCTAGTGCTTCAAATTAAACCTGTTGAACTATAACCTGTGTTGTGTGATTTTAACTTTGTATCCTCAGTCCAACACCAGCATCTCCAATTCACAAGAAGTATTCTTGAAAAGGATAAGTAATTATTCCAGACTTTTCTAATTGCACAGTTTCATTTAACATTCTCACTGATAGCCAGCAACATATGGCAGCATGTTGGATGAATACATTTTTATTATAATGCACAACACTAGGTGCATGATAAAAGTGAGTTGTTACTATAATGGAAATCATTTTATTGTGGATGCAATCATTTTGTATGCATATTTCATGACATTATTTGAATTTGTTTAGCAGAATGAGACTGAGTGTACAGGCATGGTGGACAGAATGGTCATCACTCTATGATTTCCTTCCATAATTTCATCCTAAACATTGTACTTGCATTAAAGTAAAGTTAATCGGAAAATGAGATCAATTTTATGATCATTAACTTTCAAGACTGTACAAATAGTATTAGGGATTTCCAGATTACTTCCCATGCCACATGCTAGTGAGGCTAAGAACAGGAGGATACAGCAGATGAATTCATTGCTAAAGAATTGGTGCAGGGGGCAGGTATTCAGATTTTTAGATCATTGGGATCTTTTCTGGGGCAGAGGTGACCTGTTCAAGAGAGACAGATTACATCTGAACTGGAGGGAGACGAATATCTTGGCGGCCAGGTTTGCTAGTGCTACTAGGGCGGGTTTAAACCAGATTGGCAGGAGGGTGGAATCCTCAACAGCAGGGAGGCACATGTGAGGCTGGAAAGAGATACAGTAATCAGAAATAGTAAAGTGAAGAAACAGGTCAGTCTGGAACACGACAGGGAGCACGGAATGCCTGTTGGATTAAACTGAATCTATTTCATTGCAAGAGGCCTGACAGGTAAGGCTGATGAACTCAGGGCGTGGATGGGTACGTGAGCCTGGGATATTATAGCCATTACAGAAACATGGCTAAGGGAGGGACAGGCCTGACAGCTTAATGCACCAGTTTACAGATACTTCAGGAGGGACAGAGGTGATGAAAAGAAGGGAGGGAGAGCTGCATTTTTGAGTAAGGTGAGTATCTCAGCAGTAAGCAGAGATGAAATAACTGAGAGATCATCCAGTGAGGCATTGTGGGTGGAGCTCAGAAACAAGAGGGGATGGTGATATTATTGGGGTTGTACTATAGGCGCTCAAGTAGTCAATGGGAATGAGAAGAACAAATATGTAAGGAGATTGTGCACACTTGCAGGAGGAATACACTGTCATTGTAGGGGATTATAATTTTCCTCACATAGACTGGGACTGTCAGAGCATCAAGGGCTTAGATGGGGTGAAATTTGTTAAGTGCATTCAGAAAAGTTTCCTCAAGCAATATACAGGGTGTCCTACTCGAGAAGGGGCAAACTTTTACTACTCTTGGGGAATAGGACAGGACAGGTGATAGAGGTGATAGTGGGAGAGCACTTTTGGACCAGTGACCATTGTTCTATTAATCTTAAAATAGTTATGGAGAGGGACAAAACTGGTCCACAGTTTCAAGTTCTAAATTGGGGCAAGGCAAATTTTGATGGAGTTAGACAGGACTGTGCAGGGGTTGATTGGAGTATTTTGTTTGCAGGAAAAGAGACTTCCAGCAAATGAGAGATCTTTAAAAGTGAGACAGCTAGAGTTCAAGGTCTGTATGTTCCTGTGAGGGTGAAAGGCAAGGTTGACTGGAAGAGGGAACACTGGATGACAAGAGATATTGAAGCTTGGACCAGAAAAACCAAAGACATATGGCTCAGGTACAGGCAGCTGGGATCAAGGGACTCCCTAGAGGTATATAAGGGATACAGAAGTTTATTGAAGCAGAAAATCAGGAGGGCGAAAAAGAGGCTCGAGATAGCCTTGGCTAAGAAGATTAGGATGAATACAAAGAGGTTCTTTAAGTATATTAAAGGAAAAAGAATAACTAGAGAGAAAATAGGACGTCCTCAAGGACCAAGGTGGACATGTGTGCGTAAAACTGCAGTAGGTAGGCAAGGTCCTCAATGAATATTTGTCCTCTGTGTTTACCATGGATGACTTGGAAACTTGGGGAAGTTAGTGGTCATATCTTTGGGACAGTTCATGTCATAGTAGGAGAGATGTTGGATGTATTAGAAAGTATGAAGATGGTTAAATCCCCTGGTCCTGACCAGATGTATTCAAATTACTGCAAGAGGCTAGAGAAGAAATTGTGAGGGCCCAGGCTGATATTTTTGCATAATATTTAGCCATGGGTGAGGTCCCGGAAGACTGGAGGGTCATGAATGTTGTGCCCTTATTCAAGAAGGACTGCAAAGAAAAACCTGGGGACTACAGACCAGTAAGCCTAACATCTGTGGTAGATAAGTTAAGAAGATTCTGAGAGATAAGACTTACATGCATTTGGAAAGACAGGGTTTGATTAGGAATAGTCAGCATGGCTTTGTGCATGGGAAATCATACCTCACAAATTTGTTACATTTCTTTGATGAAGTGACCAGGAAAGTCAACAAGGGCAGGGCAGTAGACATACTCTATGGATTTCAGTAGGCCTTTGATAAGTTTCCACATGGTAGGCTGTTCGGAAGGTTAGATTACATGGAATCCAGGGGGAACTGGCAAATTGGTTACACACTTGGCTTGATGGTAGGGTAATAGTGAAAGGATGCTTATCGGACTTGAGGCCTGTGACTAGTGGAGTGCCTCGGGAGTCAATGCTGGGCCCATTGCTGTTTGTTATCACTATCAATGATTTGGATGAGAATGTACAAGGCATGATTAGTAAGTTTGCAGATGACCCTAAAATAGGATAGTGAGGAAGGTTGTCAGAAATTGCAGCAGGACCTTGATCAGCTGGGGAAGTAGGGTGAGAAATAACAAATGGAGTTTAATATTGATATGTGTGAGGTCTTGCATTTTGGAAAGTCAAATCAAGGGAGGAGTTTCATGATGAATGGTAGACCAGTTTTGGTCTCCTTGCTGTAGGAAGAATGTTATTAAACTGGAAAGAGTGCAAAGCAATTTACAAGGATGTTGCCAGGAATCAAGGGTCTGAACTATAGGAGGAGGTTGGTAAGCTAGGACTTTCTTCTTTAGAGCGTAGGATATTGAGGCGGGATCTGTATAAGTATATAAGATCATGAGAGGCATGGATAGGATGAATGCACTCAGTCTTTTTTCCAGGGTTGGGGAAATTGAGGACTAGAGGTCATCAGTTTAAGGTTAGAGGGAAAAGAATGAAAGGGAACCTGAGGGGCAACTTTTTTTTTTACACACAGGGTGGTACGCATATGGAATAAGCTGCCAACATTTAAAAGTATTTGGACAAATACATGAATAGGAAGGGTTTTGAAGGATATGGGCTAAGTGCAGGGAAATGGGATTAGCGTTGATGGACATTTTGATCGGCTTGGACCAGTTTGAGCCAAAGGACAAGTCTCAGTGCTGGAGGACCCTATGACTATATGAGTGCACATGCCTGTCTTTAAAAGCAACATGGACCAGACCAGACCCTCTCCAAAGTTTATTATGGCTTTGTCTAGACCCTAACTTTTTAAAAAAAAATTTTAAAGGCAAGTATAAGGAGATTGGTCCACAACTAACCTTTAACCAAAACACACTATTTTCTTAAAACACAGATAAAATGCAACAAAAATAATTGGCATAATTTTATTGAAATACCTAACTGGATAACGTATTATTTAACCACCAATCATCAACTGTTCCAACACCGGCTGTGAAATAACTCCGCAAAGACCAGTATCCCATCACCAAGTCACCATTTATTTACATGTGGAGAGCCCTTGGCACTGATCCAGCTCCCTCAGAGTGAACAGGATGTCTGACATACCTGTTCTTATCCATCAGCCAGGGCTCCCTTAGGACCAGATTAACAGCCTCATTCAGGGAACTCATATTCATAGCTGACCTCATTACAATCAACATATCATTTTTTTTTCCCCTAATTGCTTGTTGTATCTGCATGTTAACTTCCTAGGATTTATGTATGTGGACACTCAGGTTCATCTGAATGCATGCGTTTCTCTGTTTCTCACCATTAAAAAAAAGTTTTGTTTTTTTAAAATATTTACTACGAAGAAAGTACTTTCATATGGCATCAAATTGAATTCTATTTGTATAATCTTGTTCATTCAGTGAACCTGTTGACTGTATATCCTTATTGCATCCTTCTCACTGCTTACTGTCCTACCTCACTTTATAAAGACAACTTAGGGATCTAGAGCACCAGTGGCAAGGTAGAGCTAGGGAGGGGTGACCTTATAGAGGTTTATAAAATCATGAGGGGCATGGATAGGAAAAATAGACAAAGTCTTTTCCCTGGGGTGGGAGAATCCAGAACTAGAGGGCATAGGTTTAGGATGAGAGTGGAAAGATATAAAAGAGACTTAAGGGACAACTTTTTCACACAGAGGGTGGTACATGTATGGAATGAGCTGCCAGAGGAAGGAGTGGAAGCTAGTATAATTGCAACATTTAAAAGGCATCTGGATGGGTATATGAATAGGAAGGGTTTAGAGGGATATGGGCCAGGTACTGGCAAGTGGGGTTAGATTGGGATGGGATATCTGGTCGGCATGGACGACTTGGACCAAAGGGTCTGTTTCCGTGCTGTACATCTCTATGATTCTATGATTACCTCCCTTCCCCTCCAAGAATGAGGATATAGGCTGGTTCTTTGTTTTGGAAGCTCTGCCTGGAGTGTTTTAGCAGTGGGTCAGCTTCCTCCCATTTTGGCACTGAGAGGGAAAGCGTGCCATGCACAGTAGCTTTTGCGCCCGAAGAATCTCAAAAGAACTTCATTCTCCTCTCCAATTGGCAAAGGTGTCGAGGTGGCAACATCTGCCTTGTTCATCTCAGATTCTGAGGTGTTTTCAACACTTGACAGAGAAGGAGAACGCATGGGTTCTGGAACAATCAGAAAGGCAGTTGAGAAGCCAGGAACATTTGCGAATTTGCAGCTTTCATCTGGTCCTCGTGCTCATTCAGAACTGTCACACTTACCCGAAACCCATACATCACTGGACCTGACCACACATCAAACATGCCCGTTACCCATCCTGGGCCATTCCTGTGGTTCATTCACCAAGCTTTGTCCTCTGAAGTAAATCTCACTTTGTGGGGTCTTGTGTTTGGCATTGGCATTCCTGATGCCATTTCATCCTCTACCCACCCCTCCCACATGCAGGAAGATCAGATTCTCCCTGGTGCAGAGTCTTCTCCCCCCTTAGCAACTCTGCTGGAGCTATCCCTGTAGTTGCATGAGGGGTGGTCCTATAATCATAGAGGAACTGGGACAGCTTGGTATCTAATGAAGTCGTAGACTATTCCTTTAAACCTGCCTTCAAAGTTTGGACTGCTCTTTCAGCCCGACCATTGGATGAAGGGTGGTATGCAGCTGTCCTTCTAAGTTGAATATCATTCGGACTTTAGGAAACACTTGAATTCCATGCTGGTAAATAATGATCTGTGACCAACACTTCTAGGAGTATTGCAAAAGATGTTTTTCTATTGTCATCCCTGTGTTTGACAACTGAATTCTATGCATGTCCAGCCATTTTGAGTGGGTGCCCACAATGACTAAGAACACTGAGCCCATGAAAGGACCTGCGTAGTCAACGAGTAACTGAGTCCACAGTTTACCAGACCATTCGCATGAATCTGGGAGAGCTACAGGCCATCATTTTTGTCCTTGTTGGTATTCTGGATACTGCCCCACCAATGCAGCTATGTCTGCATCTAATCCTGGCCATCAGACATAATTTCTAGCCAACATTTCCACTTTGGAAACCCCTGGATGACCTGGTGGTGTTCAACCAGTATCTGGCCATGACCTTTGCTCAATAAGGTCAGTACGTCTTGCTCCCCAAAATAATATGTCATCTTTTATTATGACCTGGTGTCTCCAGATCTAAAAATGTTTCAAGTCTGATTGTGATGGCTTTTTGGTTTCTCCCATCACCACCAGCTGTTTCAGTTTTTTTCCAGGACTGCATCATTCTGCAACCAAAGTCTGATATTGTCAGTTGTGACTGGAAGTGTGTCCAGAAAATTTAAAACCATCATGGACTCTTCCAGTGGCGGTACCACCGGTGGTGTACCTGCCAGTGGGAGGTGGCTCAAAACATCTGCATTTGTCACTTTGTCTCTTGGATGGTGTTCCAACTTGCAATTATAGAAACTTAATATTAGAGTCCATCACTGAATTCAGCCTGAAGCGTTGGGCAGCCCTGCACCATTCTCTTTAAGTAGACTTGGTAGGGTTTGTAGTATATTATTATGACAAATTTATATCTGTAGAAGTATTGGTGGAACTTCCTGAATCCAAATATGACTGCCAAACCTTCCTTCTCTATCAGGGCGTATTTACACTCAGCATTAGTCAAAATCCTGGATGTATACGCTATTGGGCATTCCTCACCATTGAGCCAACTTTGAGCTAAAACTAACCTGCCATATGGGGAGGTAATATATGTCAATATCAGATCTTGCTTGGGCTTATAGTGTCCCAACATGTTAGAGAGTGATAGCTGCTTCTTCACTTCGCTGAAAGTTATGGCTTGGCTATGCCACCTTTTTCTATGAGTTGATCCAAGGGTGCCAAGAAGGAGGCCAGGTTATCTATGAACTTTCCATAATTGTTCACCAGCCCAAGCAAAGACCTAAACTCACTTCATCTTCCAAAAAGTGTAACCCAGTCTTGTCAACTCTACAGCCCAAGTAGTTCTCTTCGTGCGGTCTCTTTGCTTGGAACCCACATTTTTCTATCCTATGCTCATCTCGAAGAAATGTCGAAGGATGATGCCCAAGTTGTCTAAGTGCTTCTTATTGGTCTTCCCTATTACAGGCATGTTATTTAGATACACAACAATATGTGATAGACCTTGTAAAATGTTCTCCATTGTTCGCTGAAATATTGCACAAGCTGATGATACCCCAAACGGCAGTCTTGTAAATTGACACAAACCTTATGTACATTAATTGGAGCATACTTTTGAGAATCTTCATCTAGCCATAATTGCAAGGACGCATTACTCATGTCCAGCTTCTTGAAGGACAGCTCCCCCTGCCAGCGTTGTGTATTATTCCTCTATGCGAGGGATTTACCTAGCTGTGGAAAGCAGTCTACTGTTTGTTTAACATCACTACAAAGGCAAGCCATTCTGCAAACTGGATTGGTTTTGATGAATCCTTCGCTTTCCAACCTTCTGATTTCTGCCTCTACTCTTGCACATAAAGCAAATGGCACTGGGCAGCCCATTCAGAAACGTGGAGTTGCTTCCTGGTCAACAAGCAAGGTAGCCTTGGGTTCTTCTATAGTCCCGAGACTTTTCTGAAAAACGTCCGGGTTTAATTAGGAGTTCACTCAGGAAGCCATTTTCAAATCAAAAAGTGTTGAGCTTATCAAGGTGAATCTTTCTCAAGCAATTCCGCTGCATCAAGCTTGGCCCCAAGTCTTTTACTACCATTAGTGGTAACTGAACCAGCTGCTTCTCATAAGGATTGGAACTGAAGTTGTACCCTTAATCGGTTGAGGTTCCTGGTAGAGGTTCTCAGTCTAGCCGAGGTCTTACACAAACTTAAGGGTTGAAGTCCAGAGTAAATTTTGTTAATTACTGGTTCAGTGATCACAGAAATAGTCAAGCCAGTACTGACCTCCATTAAAACCGGGGGAACCATTTAATCAATTATTTTGACTGGTTCAAATTTGGATGTGGCTAATCAATTTAACTGTTCCAAACCAGACGCAGGCAGACTTTCCAGGGTGCTCTCCTGGATATCGGTCTATGAGTTCTCTTACTCAATTTAGGTATAGTGGGACTCTTTTGTCACCTCAAGTCCACATTCTGGCAGCAACGACAATGGCTTACCAGCCAGGAAGAAAATATTAACCGTTTGGCCGAGCCCGGCTTTGTATTGGGGTTTTGCTGTGGGCTGAGCTAGAGTCCTTCTGTGCAGGATATGTCCTGAGTGAGACTATGAAATTGCCTTCACTTAAGTGATATTACCCAAACTCAGTTGGATGGGACAGCATGTCCACTTGCATCGGAATACCTTGCAACTCATATGCTCCACTTGCCATGTTTTCCAATGGTAAAGCCAGTTGTCATGCCTGTTTGAAGTCCAGTTGGTCTTGAGCTGATAGGTGCTTTGCATGGTTACATAATTAATCCCACTTACCAAATGGTTTGTAAGCATCTCATTAAGGGTTAAACCAAGGCAACATGCCTCTGTCAGTCTTCTCAATCTAATCAAAAATCCCAATATAATTCCTTTGGTTCTCATTTTGCTGAGTAAAACCGATAGCATCTCAGAGTTAGAGGAGGTTTGAGGTCATAATATTCCTTAACTAAATCCGTCAACTCTTGAAAGGTAATCGTAGTTGCTGCCTCAGGAAACATTGGGCTCCTAATAGCCAAAAACACTGCAGGCTCACAAGATGTCAGGAGAGTTACTCACTGTTTATCATCTGCACCAATGTCATTTGCCTGGAAAAAATAATGCATTCTTTCTACATACTGGGCCCAGTCTTTGATGGCAGGATCAAATGAGTCAAGGTTCCCAAATAATGGCAATGATGCTGGGAATGTTTACCCCAACTCGAAGACAACTGTGTGAGTGAATTTCCTCAGGAGCGTGCTCTTCTCTCATTGTTGCTGAAATAACTCGACAGAAGCCAATAACCCATCACCAAGTCACCCTTCATTCACATGTGGAGAGTCCTTGACACATATTGGGCGGCACGGTGGCACAGTGGTTAGCACTGCTGCCTCACAACGCCAGAGACCTGGGTTCAATTCCCGCCTCAGGCGACTGACTGTGCGGAGTTTGCACATTCTCCCCATGTCTGCGTGGGTTTCCTCTGGGTACTCCGGTTTCCTCCCACAGTCCAAAAATGTGCAGGTTAGGTGAATTGGCCATGCTAAATTGCCTGTAGTGTTAGGTGAAGGGGTAAATGTAGGGGAATGGGTCTGGGTGGGTGGCGGGTCGGTGTGGACTTGTTGGGCCGAAGGGCCTGTTTCCACACTGTAAGTAATCTAATATTCAACCTCTTCAGAGCCAGCTCTCAGAATCACTGACACTCCTGTTTATTTCTGTCAGCTAAGGTTTCCTGATTGGATCAGAGTAAGAGCCCCAATCAGGGAACCCATATTCTATGAGGTCCACCAGCTGACTTCGTTGTAACCACGACACGCAGTATCCCCCTTTACACACCCTTAGGCAAAAATGCAATCAGTAAACAGGTATGATTCTCACATGCTGTATCTGGTAACAAAGAACTCAAGCTTTTAATTCCAGCAACCAGCAGGAAAATTCTCAACAAACTGAAAGCAAAATTTAAATTCCTTCTGGGTCTCTGTCAGTTTTGACTTCTACACTCATGATTCTTCTGCACTACGTTAAAAAAAGACACCCAGGGCGAACTCAAAGTTGTTTACTAACTGTCTGTCAGCACCATTGTGATAACACCCCTCAGCAAGAGAAACAAGACAGAACACATCTCTTAAAGGCACAGTAACACCACCATAACAAGGTAAAAGCCATCATTGATACAATCATAACTATTCCTTTAATTACTTGAGTGCAAAACCTAGATTAAACTATATAGACATTTTGATTAGATTCCCGACAGTGAGGAAACAGGTCCTTCGGCCCAACTAGTCCACACCGACCCTCCAAAGAGTAACCCACCCATTCCCATTCCCCCTAACTAATGCACCTAACTCTAAGGGCAATTTAGCATGACCAATTCACCTGACCTACACATCTTTGGACAATGGGAGGAAACCGGTGTACCCAGAGGATACCCACGCAGACATAGGGAGAATGTGCCAACTCCACACAGACAGGCTGGAATCGAACCCGGGTCCCTGTCTCTGTGAGGCAGCAGTGCTAACCACTGAGCCACCATGCTGCCCTCAAACTGACTGTAGACTATCAAATTCAGAATAATCTTTTAAAAAATTATTACCTTAGTTAAATTTACATCGCAAGATAGAGTGATCAAAAGCCAGACAAAATCATCAAACACAGTGAATTCCCATTTGCTCTGTGCTTAGTTTCCCTACACATCACCCCTTCACATAGGAGATTTCACACCAATATATGGGACTTTGAACACACCCTAAATATTGGTCTAATCAGTTTACATATATTATCAGTTCCACCCTTCAAGTGAAAATAGAACTCCAGCCATATCTGAAGCCAGATACTTGTATCGAAAACATAGCTGTTGGTGGCGAAACCATTATCAATTGACCATCAGCAAAAGAGGAATTTCTAGAAAGGGGATAGGATAGGTATTGCAGAGAAATAAATTGAGAGACACATTTTGTAGCTGCTGTTCCCATGGAAACATTGGAATGAAGATTGCGGTCTGATTGGATTATATAGTAAAAACATTGGGCACTTGATTTTATGTGGAGTGTACAGCTACAGACTCTACGCATTGAAGAAAATATAGTGCATGCAATTACATGTGAACCATAAAGTAGACAGAGAAAGCAGCCAAGCATGGGATGAGCAGCAATTGGGTGCCAGTTAGTGACTAAGGTTGTAATGGAATAACTATAATTTGTGTATATGAAAACTATTGACAGCATATAGCTATTATCTGATTAACCTATCAAACTATAATGTTAAGAAAACAATACCCCTTAAAGTAATTTGTTCTGCTTCCTTCTTCATAATTGCTTAAATCATACACAGTATACTAAATTAATCTTTGATATATACAAATTGAAATTGATAGAAATAATTCAGTATTCTACTAATATGGGCAATGACTGTTATTATTATATACTTTACACATAGAAATGGCTGAAGTATCCAAAGTAGGAGGATCAACTTTTTTTTGTCCTTCATCCGCAATAAAGACAGGGTCTGCCTTGTCCTCACCTGCCACCCCACCAGTCTTTGCATTCAATGCATCATCCTTAAACACTTACGCCAACTCCAACTAGACCCCCACCACCAAGAACATCTTCTCCTCCACACCCCTCTCTGCCTTCCGCAAGAACCACTCCCTTCACCAATTAATAGTCCGTCCCAGTCTCCCCACCGACACCCCTGAACCCCCGGGTACCTTCCCCTGCAATCAGAAAAGATGCAAAACCTGCCAGCACACCATTCCCCTCATCTCCATCCAGGGCCCCAAACATTCCTTCCAGGTGAGACAGAGGTTCACTTTCTTCTCCTCCAACCTAGTTTATTGCATCAGGTGCTCCCAGTGTAGTCTTCTCTACATCAGGGAAACCAAACGTAAACAAAGGGAACATTTTGCTGAGCATCTCAGCTGGGCCCACAGGGGCTGACCTGACCTCCCAGTGACTAGGACAAAATGAGAACTGCAGATGCTGGAGATCAGAGTCGAGAGTGTGGTGCTAGGAAAGCACAGCAGGTCAGGCAGCATCCGAGGAGCAGAAGAATTGATGCTTTGGGCATAAGCTCTTCATCAGGAATGATGAGGAGCTTATGGCTGAAACATCAATTCTCCTGCTCCTTGGATGCTACCTGACCTTTTGTGTTTTTCTCACACCACACTTTTTGATTCTGACCTCCCAGTCACCATCCATTTTAATTCCCTTTCCCACTCCCTTTCTGACATGACCATCATCAGTCTCCTCCATTGCCACGGTGAGTCAGACCGCACATTGGAGGAACCACATCTCATCTTCCGTCAGGGCAGCCTACAACCTAGAGGACTCAACATTGAGTTCTCCAATTTCAAATAACTGCCCTTTCCATCACCTGACTCTCTTCTCAGCCCCTCCCCTTCCCCCTCCCTTCCATTCCTTTTACCAACCATTCCTTCCAGCCACCAACCAGATTCATTCCTCCCATCGACCAACCAGGTCATAACCTCTACATGTTTTCACCTATCCCCACCTCACCACACTGCCCTCCCACTCCCATCATGTGTATCTTGTTTATAAGTTGACCAATGTCCAAATAGTTCAAACTATTTTGACCGACATTTATTCACCACTGAGATCAAACCTGCCCTGTGTATCCACACATTCAAAAGTGATTGTTCAGTCTGCTCAGAATAATAAAAATACACCTTTGGGCTTCTTTTGCACTAATGTTGGGGGGCAGGATTGGCAGGAATAATCTTCAACCTGGCAACTCTCCAATCAGTTCATGTGTTGCTGCTAATAAGTAGCAAGACAATGGAAAAGGGTGGATTTTTACCTTAAATTGTGAATGCCCTGTTTTCTGGTCAAAACATTACACAGATGCATTTAGTATTCTTTTGGATCTGCTAAAAATAAAAATAAAAATTGTGGAGCAGTTCATGATTGCTGGAAATCTCTTCTTAAATTACACCTTCCAACCTAATGGGTACAGTTTCCACAGCATACAATTTAATTGGCAATGCTGGAGCTTGGCCCTCACAACAATGGAGCAGGAGACATGTTGGCATCAATCCTGTTTGATTTGTTTGAATGTTTCCACCCTGTTGCTCACCAAAGTGCACTTTGCCACCTTTAAGGTATCCTCTTGAAGTGTGTATGTGATGAGATTGGCCTTGAAATTTTAACTTAAACCAGTGTGTGTCACATTTTGGAGCAGTTCTGGAAATGTACTACTATCTCCAAAAACCTTTCCACATTTCATTCATATATGACCTGACTCTCATGCAATTATGCATTTTGTTCTGGAGCTTCTTGTAGAGGAGGTACTTTTTCTTCCCCTACCTTCTTAAGTTGCTTTGTCATTCTAAATGCCCCACAACTCAATTTTCTGACCTCATACGATGTCATCAATTTAACTCTTAAACGCTTAGAGCTGATTATATCAAAAAATAAAGTACAGCAAAGGAACATTTGACCCCCATGTTTGTGCTGGCTCTTTGGAAAAGCTATCCAATCATTCTTACTCTCTTTCTCTGCTGCCCTGCAGTTTCTCAACTTCAAGTATTACATCCAATTTTCTTGACAGAGTTGCTATTAAAACTGCATTCGTTACCAGATCAGACAGTGAATACCAGCTCTAAACAACTCACTGCTTGAAAAAAGACTCATCTTACCTCTGGTTCTTTTGCCAATTATCTTAAACTTTATAGTTGTCTGGTAGCATAAATTGGGCAAGGCTATTTTGTTGAAGCTTTCTGTCTTTCACTCTGCCGGATGATTCTCAAGAAACACAAATGTAAAGGGAAAGCATTTATATTGCATGAGAGGAAAGTACAAGTAGACTCTTACATTTGTGTCCTCTGATTGCTAACCCTCATGCGACTGGAAATTGTCTTTATTTACTCAAGCAAAAGCCTTTAGGATTTTAAAATCCTCTTTTGAACCGCACCTCAACTTTCTCTATTCTAATTACTTTGCTACTGTAGGCACATCTAGCTTGACGCAATTGAAAATAATGCATTCAAGAAACTGTCGCAATATCATGATCAAGGGTAATAACAGTGTTAGTAACAAAGTCATATGTAAGAAAAGAAATTAATATATATTAGGTAAAAGGTCACTAACCACCATAATCTGATTTAAACCTAAATTTTGTCACTTCATTACACCTACATTTTTGGTGGATAGTTGTCACTTTGATAATTGAGATGTCTAAATGATTACTGAATTACCTGTGCTAAATTCCAGTCTCCGTGTGAAACAGTGTTAACGAGAGGAGCAGTATTAATAAACTATAGAATCAGTACACATCCTTTATATGAGGTGTATTGACTTCAGGGATTTTTAAAATGTTGATCCAAGATCAAAATTAAGAATGCTAACATTTCATTTCATTCTAAAAGAAAAATTCAAATCCTCCCTACCCTTTTCCACACCCAAAAATACATCAAAACTGGCAGTGCCATGGGTGGAGGATGTGCTTATTTCAGTCACTCTCATACTACCTCATGCTGCATTCAAGAAAACAAAACAGGAAATAGGCTCCTTCAATAAGAGAAGAGCTGAATTTAAAAATGCAAGTACAAGTTCTCATAAAGCACAATGGGCCAAATGGTCTCCAGTACTCTGATCTGTATGATACTATAATTCCATGAAATGGGTTGGTACTGAACTGTCTATGATCCTGTACCAGGGCCTGATTTAAAATGGTCCAGGAAATTTGATGTCTGTATTCTTAGGAGCCCTGAGAAGGCGAGTATATGATGCTGGAAATGGAAACATCTTCCATCTTTGCTACCAGCATCATTGGATTCGATGGACATAAGGAATTAAGGGCTACGGGGAGAATGAGGGTAAGTGGAGTTGAAATGCCCATCAGCCATGATTGAATAGCGGAGTGGACTCGATGGGCCGAATGGCCTTAGTTCCACTCCTATGTCTTATGGTCTTATAATTAAAGAATATACAGGACAAATTGTAAAGACCACAATTAGCATTATAATCCCAAATTTGAAACTTTCCTCCATTGCATTATAGCTTTATAGCTACCAATCAAAGAATCCCTGAGCCTTCTTAAACTTTCTGTGGAAATCAAAACTTTGAGCTGGAAAGTGGAGTTGAGATCAATATTAGTCTTGATCCTACTGAATGGTTAGAACACTCTTCGAGTCATACAGCCTACCCCGTACTCCTATTCCTTGCATTCTTTTAGCACTAAAGTAAAATTACAGGCATATAAAGCAGCTTTGTAATGGGCATTGATTTAGCCATTGAAGGGGCATAGTGTGCTTGCTGAAATAAAACAAACTGCCCTTAATAACACCGATAAAGAGGAAACAGTTCCGTTTTTTATCAGCTGCTAAGCCCCGAAGCATTATTTGAATCTTGACCATTGGGACTGTGGTTTTCCGCATCTCTAAAATACTCCACATAACATTTTCCATTGTTAATGTGGCGCCAGTCACTTTTGATCTCACTAGAGTATCATCAAACGTCATTAGGAATAAATTTCTTTTACAATTTTGAGTATATGAATATGTTTTCCATTATTTTCTCTTTCAACAAAATTACACATAATCAATACTTTAAATATCAATGGGTGAATCATAGTCTTTTTCTTAGAAAAAGGGCCAGTCACTCCAAAAATCAAGAAACCATAAGTTCAAATGAGAATTTACAATTTGGAAACCAGTTTTCCATGTGTCAGTTTTGGTCAGGGTAAAAAGGGGGTCACCAAACAGGAGACCGACAGCAGATTCGAAGGTTTCACTACCATTTTGCCAGGCAGCTAACGGTGTGCAATAAAATGAAATTTATTCAAGCCAACCATTCACCTCTACTGAAAATGGCAACTGGCAATGAATGTAACAGAATCTTATAAAACAGCATCCACTTTATATGCCAGTAGACATCTGACCAATGTTTGCTTTGGGGCCTAACAGAGAGTTTAGACCCAAAACCATATTCAGTGCTCAAAATGACAGTGCAAGATTGTCATAGCTATAAACAGCAATAACATATACTTCAAGATGCTGGAAAGGAATTGAGTTAAAATCATACAGCATGGAAACAGAGCCTTTGGTCCACTAGTCCATGCTGACCATAATCTCAAACCAAATTATTCTAGTTGCCTGCACATGGCTCATATCCCTCCTGTTAATGAGCTTATCCAAATGTCTTTTAAATGTTGTAACTTAACCCACATCCACCACTTCCTCTGGAAGTTCATTCCAGACATGAACCAGTCTTGATGTAATAAAGTTGCTCCTCGTGTCCTTTATAAATCTTTCATCGCTCACCTTCAAAATATTTCCCTGAGTCTTGAAATCCCCCACTATAGGGAAAAGACACCTTCCATTTTAAAAAACTTCATAATATGATAAACATAATGAAGAGAGCATTGGTTTGAAGTCTGAAACTGTCTCAATAATAACCCTGTGCCATTTCATACAGCTTTAATGGCTGTGGAGTTAAATTAGATATTGTATTTTCTCCAAATGGATTTGGGTTTCAGAGCTGGCAACAAGAATGAGAATTAGCCTAATGAGTAGTCAAATTAGTGTTGCCTGGATAATAATTTAAAGTATTGCCATTAACATGTAAGTGGAACAGATGTTATTAGGGCATCCAAATGCATACAGATATTTTGCTGCTTTATTTAGAACAACTGGCGAATGTCCTTGTACTAGAATCATAGAATCATAGACAGCAAGAGACATTTAACATTCAGCTGTAAGCTTCAATTGTAGCAGTTTTTTAAAAAAAAACAACTTACCATAAGACCATCAGAGGTAGGACATTTTGCTCATCAGATCTGTTTCAACATTCAATGCAATCATTGCAAATATGATAATCCATTTTCTGAACTTTTCCCGAAAGTCTTCAATTCCCTAATGACCCAGCCTAAATGACCCTCTATGGTAAAGAATTGCACAGATTCACTGCCCTCAGAAACAAAAACTCCTCATCATCAGTATATTAAACTTGCGACCCCTCAGTTCTGAGATTGCATCCCTTGGGTTCTAGACTCTCCGCCAAGGGGAGGAACCCCTCCACATTTACCCTGACAAGCTCCCTAAGAATCTTCCCTGCTTCAATAAGCTTGCCTTTTATTCTTCTCAATGTCAATGACTACAGGTCCAACCCACTTGACCTCGCCTCATAAGATAATTACTCCACGTATGAAGCTAGTGAGCCATCTCTGGACTGCCCCCAATGTCAGTACATCTTTCCTTTGTTAAGGGACCTAATCTTTTCACAGCATTCCAGCTGTGGTCGGACTAGTGCCTTGCATGGTTGTAATAAAACTTTCCTACTTTCATAGTCCAGTTCCTGTGAAATAAAGGCCAACATTCCATTTGTCTTCCATATTACCTGTTCCACTTGCACAATAGGCTTTTGTATTCATGTGCAAAGATACTCAATTCCTCCTGATCTGGAGCTTGTTTTTGTGACTTGCTTCCTCAAGAAACAATTCACAGTGGGCAATCATTTGGTGACAACTACAGTGAGGTTATTCACTCCTACACTCTTGGAGGTGGACAAGTATTATAAAGAACACAGGAAAAGTAGATAATTCAGCAAATACTGAAAAAAAAAACGTATCTGTGGTGTCCTCTTCCTGGCTCATGTTTTATCTATTTTTATTTCTTGTTGAAGCTGTTTTTAAAAAAGTGCTATTCATCACAAAATCATTTACTGAAAAGATCAATTTCAGCCATCCTATGGTTTGTACGCTTCAGCTGCTGATCTCTGCTTCAAGCCTTAGGGTTCTGCAAATCACCAGAGAAATGTGAACAGCAGAATTCAGCAGTCTCCTTGAAATCTACCTTTGAATGCAAAGTTCAATTGTGTGAATTGTAACATCCAGTTAATAGCCTGGAATCTTTGAAAATTAAGTACAAAAATACTGGATTATCTTCTTCCTCAGTTGTACGTGCTTGGTAGAATCATCAAAATGGTAGTCATTTCATGTTTTTGTCATCATAAAGACCCCCCTTCCATCTTGGTGATATTCACAGCTGCTGTCTATCTCCTGCTGCTGAAATCCTCTTGCTCATCCTCCATCCTCCTAACTGATCAACTCCAATGCTGTGCTAATGGACTTTCTGACCCCCACCATTCATCACATTCAAAATGAGCAGCTTTGTGTTTGAATTCACTCACAGCCCTCTGTAACCACGTCCAGTGTTATAATCCAAACCTAAAACCCATTATTCCTCTGATTCACCTCTTCTGGGCTTTACATTAAACACTGTCCTGGTCAGCAACACACTTGCCCTATGAAATAAAATTTTTTAAAAGCCTTTATTTGAAGAATACTGTTCTTTATGTGATGAAGGCACATCCGTAATGCTTATTATCATTTGAATGGTTGCATAATGAATAAAATAAATACATTTTAGCAGTTTGGCTTCAACAGTGAAAACCACACAAATTATTTGAGCCAAAAAGCACGTTCAAATTATGACAGCTAAGGCCAATATTATCCTCACATGACATCAACATGAGCAGATGCTCCAGCTGGGTCATATTTTTAGGCTGTTCCAACGCACTTCACAGTCAATTAGTTTTCATTCAACTACTCATTTCTTGGTAAATGCAGCAACTAATTTGCATTCATGGCCCCACAAACATTAATGAGATAAATGAAAAATTGACATGCATTTGTCGGTGGATTTGGAAGTAGAATGCATGTTGATGAGGACATTGAAGAACTTCTTTACTCTTTATTTATGTCATAGGATACCTTTCATGTGCTAAATTGACTGAACCTTCGGCAAGTGGCACCTAAGATTATACAATACTTCCTTGTTTGGTTAGTTCAGTTGGCTAGATGGGTGGTTTGTATTGCAGTGAGATTCACATCCCATACTGGCTGAGGTCACTGTAAAGATATCGCCTTTCCATCCTCATACCTCAACGGAGGCATGATGACTCTCAGGTGAAACTCACCACCAGTCATTTCTGTCTATATTAAGATGGCAATCTATGATTCCCTGTGACTGTGGTGACTTTCATGTATGTGATTCAGTGCCTGCCTGGGTTATGTGCTCAAGAGTTAGAGAGGAGCATGATCCCATAGGGCTTTTTTCTTCCCTGTCCCTGAATGACATAAAAATGATGAGTCAATTGGAAAATAAGGAGAGGGACGGAGACATCATCATCTTGCAGGCCAGAACAATCTTTGCAATTTTCCCCTCATGCCTTAAATGGCAACTTCAGAATCCCACCATTGAGCAGCAACCATCTTATTTTCATGTCTTTGCATCTAAGTAAACCCTCAACTCAATTTATTTTCAACTAATTCCATTTTTCCTCTCCTTTCCAAAGAAACTGGCCATCTCGAATTCCCAACATTTCAATCTCAGTGGGTATCTGGGTGCTGCAGCTCACATAATGTTTTTATGTCATCATACAAATGTTTTGTTACAACAATGTATGTTCCATCTCCTTGATCCTTTCTCCATGTGAGTTGAACATAATCTCACCACATCACTGTGCCTGGCCTGGACCAACTCTCAGACCACTTCAGTCCTTCAACATAGTTCTATGGAGCTCAAGGACAATTAGGTCTTGCTCTTTTCTGCCAGGTCACTTTGCACACAGGGACATACACACACATCTCCTGTATCTACCTAGAATATAACAATGGCTCTTAGCTTGCTTTCTTATTGCTCACTCACTTTATTGGAGGCTACCAACCTCTATGCACTTCACACCAATTTCTTTACTCGCTGGGTCCCAAGTGCTCAGCTGCAAACTGCAGCTTATATGATTTGCATTGCTTTATAACACAAAGGGAGAGTCAGGCTGCATGCAACGCTGGGGAGCACTGAACAGTCAATGGGGTAGATGTTTAAGGGCAACACAGTGGCTTAGTGGATAGCACTATCATCTTACTGCGCCAGGGACCTGGATTCAATTCCAACTTCGGGCAATTGTCTGCATGGAGTTTGTACATTCTCCCAGTATTTGCCTGGGTTTCCTCTGGGTGCTCCGGTTTCCTCGCACAGTCCAAAGATGCACAGGTTAGGTGAATTGGCCATGCTAAATTGCCCAAAATATTCAGGGATCTGTAGGCTAGGTGCATTAGTAATGTAGGGGAATGCGTCTGTTTGGGATACTCTTTGGAGGGTCGATGCAAACTTGTTAGGCCAAAGGGCCTGTTTTCCACTGTAGGGATTTGTGATTCTATGTTCCCATGCAGCACCAAGTGACATTAAATCAAACCTGCAGCATATGCTAACAGTTTACACAGCAAATACATAACCTTCAACTAAATGACCATACATGAAAGTCAAAGGGGCGTCCATAATCAGTCAAGGAGGTTTGCTGATTCCGAACGAGAGGATTGGTCCTCTGTGAGTTTGGGCATCCGTGTGCTAGCAGACTGGGGATTGAGCCACTGTCAGTTCTGCAGGTCAAGTACAAGCCATCCAGGGATTACAGGTTGGTCAGTCGGGTATCTGTACAGTCCAGGGATAGGCCATTTCTTCCTGCAATGAGACAAAGGAAGGGATTGAGTATGATGCAGGTAAGAAAGGCAGATCATAGTGTTGGATAAATAAGTATCTCCTATAAGTGAGGAGAATGCATTAAGGGCAGGAAGAGTTAGTAATGCAGGAGACCAGGTGTTTATTTGAGAGCTGTTTATTGAATACGGTGCATTCAATAGTGAAAGCGACAGTCCATAAGTCAAGGTGAGAGGCATATGTAGTGGCGGAGTTAGACTGAGTGGTGAACTTGTACATGTGAGGAAGCAGGGGGAACAGTGCGGCACTTGCTGTTGTGGACTACAAATAATCAACTTTCTTCCTATCCTGCTGGGCATCCCATTTCACAGCGCACTCACCCAGGTGGCAAGCTGGTTACAGGGTGAATTGATCTGAGACAGTGGCTTCTTGTGGAGGTTCAAAGGGAAGAGGACTAAACACCTTTCCACCACCAAATGCAAGATCTCTAGGTTCCTGCCTGCAAAGCAATTAGCAACCTTTCTTTTCCTCTGGGCCAGTTCCTGAGTGGAGAGGCTGAAGAACCATTGGCTTGTTGTGGCATGGTGTGTCGCTGAGCTTTACACATGATGCCAGCAGCAATGACAAATACTTCAACCTCTTCGTCTGTGCAATTCTCTGTGACTGGCACTCAAGAATCTCATGACATAATTTGAGGTGAAGAGCAAAACATTCCATGAGAAAAGGCACTCCAACCTATTGTGTACCAGGACTTTACTTCATCTGAATATTCTGTCCCATGTTACAACTGATCATCACAAATTTGTACTGGGAAACAGCATAAAGCAAAACTGATAGTCATCATTACTACTCAGTAACCACGTGCGAAACATTTTACCATGTTGCCATCTCATGAGAATCAATTACCATCATTAGAATCAGGGAAATGACTTCTCTGTAGTGAATTTGAACTGAATGTATTGTCACATGTACCGAGGCACAGTGAAAAATAAAGCTTTGTCTTGTGAGCAATACAGGCAGATCACAGAATTAAATAGCATAGGTAAGTAAATAATAGGTAAACAGCGGCAAAAACAAAAATACAGGTACAGGCGACTGCTAAGAGTTTGTGAGTCCATTCAGTATTCTAACAACAATAGGGTAGAAGCTGTTTCGAAACCGGATGTGTGTGTGTTCAGGCTTCTGTACCTTCTCCCCATTTGGTAGAGGTTGCAGAAAAACATTGCCAGGGTGGGATGGATCTTTGAGAATGCTGGCAGCCTTTCCTTAACTGTGGGCCTGGTAAATGGATTCTGAAAATAGGAAGTTGGCCTTTGTGATTGTCCGGGCCGAGTTCACCACTCTCTGTAACTGTCTCGGATCTTGAATGGTACAGTTGCCATACCAGGTAGTGATACATCCAGAACGAATGCTCTCGATGACGCACCTGTAAAAGTTGGAAAGGGAATTTGCCATCATGCCAAATTTCCTCAGCTGACTGAGGAAGAAGAGACATTGTTGGACCTTTATAACCAGTGTGTCTACATGAAGAAGGGCTTATGCCCGAAACATCGATTCTTCTGCTCCTCGGATGCTGCCTAGCCTGCTGTGTTTCTCCAGCACCACATTTTTCAACGTCTACATGAAGAGTCCAAGAAAGCTTGTTGTTAATGTGCTGTTAATGTGTAGGGGGGCATGAGCAACATCCCGCCAAAAGTCAATAATGAGTTCCTTGGTTTTGCCGGCATTGAGAGCTAGGTTGTTCTCAGTGCACCATTTTTCCAGGTCTTCCACCTCCTGTCTGTAATCTGTTTCGTCACCATCTGAGATTCAACAGACTATGGTGACGTCATCAGCGAACTTGTAAATGGCATTAGTCTGGTATCTGGTGACACAGTATACAAGATATTACCACTACTTTTGGAACCTGACTTTTTAAAATAGAGTCAAAATGATTTTGGTTTTCATTCTGTGAAGGCAATATATTTTTTAAAGATCATAGTAATTCAGAATGGTGATATAAATACAGCATTTCCAAGAAAATGTGACTCTGTCAACTAACTCGTAAGATTACCTATGATGTTAATTAATTGAATGTGCATATCACTGAGTTTTATGACAGAGATTGAAACCAGAGCAGGGATCATTTGTTTAGTTTTGACTTCAGTTAAGAATAATCAGAAGTTCAGTTCACAAAGAGGTGTCTTTCTAACAGCTAATCAAATTCTCAGTTTAGGATAACAGTTGGTAGAAGGGTTTTAGTTTGTGTCTCCAAGTTGTCAAAGTTTGTTTAAAAATTTCAGGTTGTCAGAGTTATAAAGAGGTTTAGATCAGCAATCCAAGAAGGAGAACTAGAAAGATGCCATAAAACTATCAACAATCCCAGAAGAAAAAGCTGAAGAGTTAGTTAAGTAAGAAATTAAAGAATTCAGATAGCAGTGATTTTTCTCTAGGATTTGAGTACCTGCAATGGTTACTAGTGGGAAACAGGTTGAAACTTTGTGTTGCTGATAATATCAAAATCTTTCGAGAGTCATAGAGTCAGAGAGACGTACAGCACGGATACAGACTCTTCGGTCCAACTCGTCCTTGCCGACCAGACATCCTAACCTAATCTAGTCCCATTTGCCAGCACTTGGCCCATATCCCTCTAAACCCTTCCTATTCATATATCCATCCAGATGTCTTTTAAATATTGTAATTGTACCAGACTCCACCACTGCCTCTGGCAGCTCATTCCATTCATGCACCACCGTCTGCATGAACAGGTTGCCCCTTAAGTCCTTTTTGTATCTTTCCCCTCTCACTCTAAACCTACGCCCTCTAGTTCTGGACTCGCCCCACCTCAGGGAAGAGAACTTGCCTATTTATCCTATCCATGCCCCTCATAATTTTATAAACCTCTATGAGGTCACCTCTCAGCCTTCAACACTCCAGGGAAAACAGCCCCAGTCTGTTCAGCCTCTCTCTATAGCTCAAATTCTCCAACCTTGGCAACATCCTTGCAAATCTTTTCTGAACCCTTTCAAGTTTCACAACATCCTTCCAATAGGAGTGAGACCAAAACTGCATGCAATATTCCAAAGTTAGCTGAACCAATGTCCTATACAGACACAACACATCCTCCCTGACGAAGGGCTCGTGCCCGAAATGTCAACTCTCCTGATCCTTGGCTGCTGCCTGACCAGCTGTGCTCTTCCAGCACCATACTCTCGATTCCCAACTCCTGTCCTCAATACTCTGGCCAATAAAGGAAAGCATACCAAACGCCTTCTTCACTATCCTATATACTCTACTTTCAAGGAACTATGAACCTGCACTCCAAGGTCTCTTTATTCAACAACACTGTCAAAACAGTTCTAAGCTGTCATATAAACACAGCTGTGTTGTTTTAGTAAATCATTTGCATAACAAACTTGTTTTCTTTTATTAAAAAAAACATTTGCAGTCTCATGTGAATATATTTCAATGACTAACAACCATGAAACTAACTGGAAGGCAATGGTCTAATGGCATTATTGCTAGTCTATTTATCCAGGGATCTATGTAATGTCCCAGGTTGAAATCCTGCCACGACAGATGGTGGAATTTGAATTTGATCAAAATCTGGAATTAAGAGACTAATAATGACTGTGAAAACATTCTCAATTGCTGGAAAAAGACACATTTGGTTCATTATTGTTCTTTAGGGGAGGAAACTGCTGTCCTTACCTGATCTGGTATACATGTGTCATCAGACCCATAGCAGTGTGACTGACTCTTAACTACCCTCTGGACAATTAGGGATGGCTGAAAAATGTCTGCAATGTCCACATACCATAGATCAACAAGAAAAACTTGTGACCTATCGAGCTGGATTTCACTCTGGAATCTGACTTGTTCATTATCCCCATCAGCTGGGATCAAAGCAATAGTCTTGTATCATTTCCCACATCATGCCACTCTTACATCTTCTTCTGACATTGCTCCAAATCCAAAGGCACAGGGAGCTTTCAATTTAGAACTTTACTGGATACTTTGTATGAACCACTTGACACGTCTTTCCAATATGCCTTCAAAGTAGGAAGTTTGTTTGTCAGCTTGAATTGCCTCCAACTGAAACCATTTTGGATTTGGTTATTTTCACACAGTTAATCTTCATGTTTATTCCAGAAGATAAACTCCATTATTTTACCAGCCATTGATTTGAAGTGTTTGGGTGAACAACATGGGTTTGTGTTCTAGGTTCTCTCTGCATTCATCAAATCTACCCCAAGTAACAGCACCTTGTAAATTGTATTGTAGTTCTCATTCTCGAATTTAACTCTCTTTCTCCAAGGGCACAACTGTTTTACAGACATTGAGCTTTTGTTAGACCTTCTTGTGATGACTTGATCAAGTTTGCTTACAAAACCTATTACAACGACTGGTTCCAGTGATTTCACTGGAGAATATTTTCAGGTATCAATTAGTGGGCTAACTACTTCTTAATCCTCCTCAGTTTCAATCCTCTTTACATTGATGGGGGCTCCCTATTCTTCTTTAGTAATCCTCCTACTATTATGCCACTGAGACAGTATACTTTGTTGCAGTGGTATTGCATAGCCAGGTTCATTTCCAGTTACTCCTTTCCCACACCCCTTACTTTTTTCCACATCTGGGAGACTCCTGTTTCCTTCTCAATTGAATTCCTTATCTTGCTTCTAATTTGTCTAGAAGGCTGGTATTTCGTGTTTGTTTCACCTTAGATCCCAAAGAAGTGAGGGTCTCACCAAACTCTGCCACAACTTGCAACCAAAGCAGCAGGCTCACAACTTGCCAACACTGACATTGTCAATGATTGTGAAGGTGCCCATAGCATGTATCTCTTCATGCCAAGATCCTTCTTCGCTGGAATAGGTGTCATGTGTAATACCTCTGAGTTTACCATGCAGTGCCACATCCAAGAAGTGCCAGTTGCTCCTTGTGTCATGACAGAAAAGTTCCTTGTGTTCCCTGCGAACTAAGAGAAGGGAGAATTGTCCAAGATAATGGAAGAAAGAAGATGAGTGGCAGTGTTGTGGTAATAACTGTTACTAGATTTGTAATCCAAAGGCTCAGGCTATAATGCTCCTGGACCATGGTTTCAAATCCCATCAGACCCAAAATCCAATTAACATGTCTGGAATATAAAATTGATGTCAGTAATACTAACAATAGTTTGAAAAACCCATCTGCTGCAACTATAAGGAAATCTGGATCTTTGCTCATTACTAGTTAGAATTGATTTTCATCACTTGTAGGATTCCTAACACCTGTATCAGGGAACAATCATGAATTAGAATTAACAGGTTAAAATCTAGACCTCTTTAGCATTGATAAATAACAAAATATCACATAAATATTCTCTGTCCAAAACTGTCTTAAATGCTTGTCACACGCAACATTTTTTGGACCAGCCACCTGGTCATTGCCCATGATACAGAAAGAATAGGGTATTTTCGTCTGCTGCATCAAGTGTTTCGGTAAAGCAAATGGAATCTATATGCACACACTAAAAGGTTAACAAATAGAGCACTGTTCTGGTTATAAAATTGGTGCAATATAACATCAATAAAGCTGCTGAGCTTGGACAATCTTCTCAAAATGATAGCATTTGCTCTTGGGTAAGAAATCTGTAGGGAGTGCAGGTCAGAAATTAAATGTAAAAGTCAGTATGCCCAATCCATAGGTCCCCAGGAGTGTGCCCGGTCATTGATTTTCATGGTTGGAAAATTAACAATGTCACAATTCCAACACATTGATCTTTTAAACAGAATTTGCTGATCATATTGAGCAATTGTTGAGTCTGGGTTTCTATGTTATACATAAGTTAGGATCCTTGTCCATCAAATGCAAGCAAGTTTGTCCAACTATCCCTCCCAGTCAAGAATAATGGACTTAGATTAGCAAGTTAATGCTGAGAATTAGACATTGCTTCCAAGTTAGCAATGTTACTTTCTTAAACATCACATTTACCATATTGTTTTCATTGTTTTATTAACTATGCAACGATGAAACAAATTAAAACAGCAGATGACAAAATCACTGAAAGGAAGAGAGACATAGCCCTTGAGGTTGCTGCAGCAGCTGAATCTTGGGCTGTGTTTTGGGCCATCAATCAAAGTCTGCATAGACAATCCACCAGATGGTTTAGCTTCTTCCATCAGCTTGGCCAACCTCCAGACCCATGATGCCATAGTAATCACTCTCCAATTACCCCCTTGAGAACAATAGTGTTGGGCTGCTGTCCGATGTAACAGCTTCAGCTTCCTTGGCACTCTTATTTAGGATCAAGGGCTAATGAACACCGATTTCCAGAGATTAATGACAGCAATTAACACCAATTTCCAGGTTGTGTATTAAAATCTTCCTTGGCACTTTGGAAAAGTGCTACTAACTTAACAGATTTTTCACCCAATTTTCACCTCTTTTAGTTTGCATATTTCTAATTTTATTAAGTTGTACAGTGCATTACACAAAAATTTATCACTTTGTCTTAGTTTTGTCCAGTCCATATCTGTGCTGCTTTTTATATGTATTGCAAGTAAACAATGCAAGTAAACAGCAATTAAAACAAAATTTGAACATAAGTCAATAAAAAAGCTCAGTTAGCACAATGGTTTAAGCATTCTGTTTTTAATTGACAATTTAATAATAATTTGTGTTTTTAATTGTCATAGAGATGTACAGCACGGAAGCAGACCCTTTGGTCCAATTCATCTATGCCGACCGGATATCGCAACCTAATCTAGTCCCATTTGCCAGCACTTGGCCCATATCCCTCTAAACCTTTTCTATTCATATATCCATCCAGATGTCTTTTAAATGTTGCAAAATTGTACCAGCCTCCCTCAACTGTTACAGCTGTCTCTGTGTTAATCTTTGTTAATAAGAATAGAAGATTCATAACAGAAACAAACATTCTGTTCTAAATTAGTCAAGGTAAATTATCTAAAAGTACAATTCCAATACTTAGAACATTAAGAACATCTTGATAGATTACTGTTACCACATAAACACCAATGGTTCAAGATTTCACATTTCTCACCCCCTTCTCCCACACAGGTAGGTATATACAATATTGGTCTTCACTATATTCCAAGGATTGATATAATACAAGCAAATTAACTTATGGCTACAAGGGTATTGCCAACAATCCGCAAGATACTCAACAAGGTTGACTGAAAAATTGGTCTGATAGCTGCATTGTGATAAATTCATATATAAAGACTTAAATAAGATGATGTTGTCTAATTTAAGTTAAAGTGTTTGGACTACTCTGAGATACCTCAGTTCATGATATCTGATGCTTGCAGCACCTGACGAAAGAGCATCACTCCAAAAGCTTGTGATTTCAAATAAATTGTTGGACAATAACCTGGTGTCATGTAACTTCTGACTTCTTAAATTAGTACTAGGTACAATCCACCTCAGACTAAACTAACGTTAAACTCAATGGATTGATGTGGTCATTCAAAACAAAATCAGAGTCAAAACATTTTATGGGGGGGGAATGATTAAGGATAAGCCAGAGAGAAATACTGAAGCCTCCAAAAATGGAAAAAAAGGTGATTAGAGATGGAAAGGGTGAACTAGAATTGTATATAACTGTGCTCCAATATTATCCAGGTAAGAGGATGGGGGAGACTTTAAGGAGGGAAAGTAGATTCGAAATGAGCATGAATAAAATATCGTTAACATACTAAATGATACCTGGAAACGTTTTCTAGAAAATACACTACTCAGAACATTGTAACAGGTTTTATAACTAAACTTGATTGACCATTCCTGTGTATGTCGAACAGCCACTGAAGGATTTCGATACAATTACGGCCTCAGAGAAAGAGAGTTTATATTTGAGAGTAAGACTCAGGTTACAATCTACAAGTTACTGACATTTGTAATGGAATCAATGCAGAGAAAAAGAACCGAGAATACAAATCAATTTTCTCCACCCAAACAGTCTTAAATCAATGACTAGTGAAATACTCGAATCAATCATTTGGAATAAATATGAGGATTAGCCTTTGTGAAAATAACCCATTGTACCACATCCAAAATATTGCAAAAGAATGCAATTCCATTAGGTTAAGGGCAAAGTGCTAGAAAATGGTATTAGAAGAGATGGATGTTTGATGACTGGCACAGACACAATGGGCAGAAAGGACTCTTTACCTGCTGTTAAAAAAAAAACTCAACATCTGACAAACATCCTTTTATGCTTTTGAGAAATCCTGAAAGACGTGATCTTGCAAAAAGCCTTCAATCATGGTCTGCATCAAAGATCGTTTTTATCATTGGGTGGTAATGGAAATGTCTGAAAAGAATAATGCAACTAGTATTATATAGGGCAATAATATCATGCTGAGGAGAAGTGAAACACATAGAAACCTGGACTAGGGATATATCTATTATCAATTATGACCACTGACATCAATTTTATCTTCACTCGATGTCAACACAACTACACTTTTCACAAGAATTACTGACTAATAATTAGCAGTGAGAATCCTGGCCGGTTCTTTTTTGCCTTCCACAGGGTTGTCAAGACCAACGATAGCATGACAAGCATTTAGTAATGGAGTTGACTGTGCATGCATATGATGCAACCTATATGTGCCATATCTGCTTAGTTCCAGTATAATGACAGGAATAGCTGCATCATTGTTCCCTCAACTACAAAGTCCAGTTTCAGAACTTTTAAGGTATTTTAAACTTCTGGGAGATTTAATTTTGTATTGACTTCAGTGACCATAGTGTCAGTATTGAATCATGTGAACTTCTTTACAAAGACATTAATAGTAAATTGGTAGCCCAAGGCACAGTAGGGCTGATAAGATACCAAAACGGTCAAATAAGGAAACCATTTTCAGAAGGCAGAGACCAGTGTTACGGTTCATAATGAAAGTTTTCATCTGTATTCTCCAAAAAAGAGAATGCTGTCACTTTGCTATTAAAGGAGGAGGCAGAAACAATATTGGAGAGAATAAAAATAGATGAAGATGATGTACTTTAAAAGTTGATCGTCTTCAGTGTAAAGAAAAGTCACCTACTTGGCTGGAATGTATCTGAGATGATGGAAAGCAAGTTAGAAATTGCAAGGCTGTTGCCACAGTTTTCTAATCCTTCTTAGATATGGAATGATGTCAAAAGATTGGCAAATTGCAAGTGTTATAGAGAAGAATAAACCCAGCAACAATAGGCCAGTCAGTAGTGGGAAGCTTTTAGATTCAATATTCTGATTTTTAAAATGGGGTTGTGCATTGCTGAAAATTGATATTCTGTTGAGCTTTTCATCTTGTACTCGTCAAAACAGACAGAAGAATGCCCATTTTCAAGAAGAACAACAATTTATACTGAAACACAAACAGAGCACTGAAGGAACTCAGCTGGTCTGACTGCATCTGCAGAGTTATCCTTTTGAGTCCAGTAACCCTTCGTCAGAACAATTTATATTGCATGTGGAACTAGATGCTGACTTGTTTGCCAGACAACTCTGATTGGATGGGACTTGCAATTACGAGTTACACCAGGTAAAAATGTCTCCTAAGCTTTTATTTAATTGAAATAGCACAATTTGACTCTGCAAATGTGGCTTTTGGCAAGGTCATAGGTCTAAGCCATTAACCATTTCTATCTCCACAGGTCCTGATTTATTTTATCTAGCACTTTCAATTTTTACTTCAGGTTTCCATCATCCACTGTATTTTACCTTTGAATTCAAAAGCTTGAGTTTATTTAAACCTCAGCTTCTGATTTTTGAATTAGCAGCAAGTTTACTAACTCTTCACACTTTAGTCTATATTAGCTTCCAGCCCACCATAATCTGAAGATTAAAATGTTCAGTCCAAGTTCAAACCCTTCCGTAATTGATTCCTTACTCTTTCTTCAATCACGACAGCCACGTAAGACCAAAAATCATGCCATTTCTCAAATTGTATTAATGTATCCTCCATGCATTTTTGAGGCCCCAAGAATTTGCTGATTGGGAATTTTCACCCTAAATTGCTCGGTCTCTCTTCTTCAAGGCTTTCTTTAAAACGGGGTTAAGGTTTTAGACACCTGTCCCAGTATTTCCTTCTTTGGTTTGATCATTGTCTTATTAAACTTCTCTTGCATTGTTTCCTACATTAAAGACACCGCATGAAAATACAAATGCTTCTACTTACTGAGTTAGAATGGTGCAGGGCCAACAATAGGCCTTCTGCCTTGCCTCGCAGCTACAGGTCCCAAATCACTCCTTACATTGTAAATGTGTCACTAATGAGCTTGTGAAACATCCACTGAAACTATAAGCTTATTGCCAACAGCAGTATCTTGAAGCATAAAGCTTCATGTAAATAGGACAGAGATATTGGCATGACTTCAGAATTATTCTCCTCTGCAGCAATATCATTTGAACATTCTTCATTGAGTTTGTTGATGGATGCAGATTTCCAGCATTTTTCAAATAGTACCAATGTATTCCTGGGTGTTACAGCTTCTCAAATATCTGTGAAACAAACCTCAGCTCTAAATTGACATGATTGGCTCACAGTTCTAATCCACACACTGGAATTCAGAGGAATAAATCAGAATAAATCAGTGCAGGAGGAATTAATAATACTTTGTCAGTCCACTGTGAGGTTTATTACAACCTTCCTGATGATATGCCATATTTTTAAAAAACAAATACATAATTCTTCAACAAAGATTTATTCAAACTCAAATGAAGATCGATATATTGGGCATAATTGTAATCTAAGATGTTTCTAAGTTCTCTTTGCATTGAATTCAATAAAGAAACAGCTTGCATGCCTTTCACATCCTCAGGATGTTTTTGTTTGTTAATTGTTTTTCATTGTTGAAGTGTAGAAATGGAGTTGCCAATTTGCACACAGCAGGCTCCCATAACAGCAATGAGATAATGACCGGGCAATCTGTTGTATAATGTGAGTTGAATGATAAATATTCACCAAAACTCCAGGGATAATTTTGTCATCCTTCTGTTGAAGTCACGCAAGAGATTTTTAAATCCACCTGCAAGGGTAGGGGTTGTGTGTAGATTTAATTGTTCATCCAAAAGATGGCACCACCTTTATTATCGCATTGAGATCTTGTGCGCAACTCTTTTGAATAAGACTAGGCAGAAGTGGGCACTGCAGATGCTGGAGACTAAAGTCAAGATTAGAGTGGTGCTGGAAAAGCACAGCAAGTCAGGCAGCATCTGAGAAGCAGGAAAAATCAACGTTTTGGGCAAAAGCCATTCATCATTTTTCCTGCTCCTCGGATGCTGCCTGACCTGTTGTGCTTTTCCAGCACCACTCTGTTCTTTACTCTTTTGAATAAGACTTAATCCAATACCTTCTGACTCAAAAGAGATATTTCTCCATTTCAGCCATGCCTAAAACCATTCAATAGAACCTACATTAAACAGACTGTGAAACCACTGCAAGTTTTTCATCAGGAAAGTAAGTTTAAACACCCATCACTGTGATTATTAAACCCAAAATGGTGCTCAAATTCCTACATAAGGCATGCTGTTAAGATATTAGCTTGGATTTCCCTCAATTTGGCAGTTAGGATACAGGCTGTCAGTGCAAATCCATCACTATCTCATTAAAACTTTTCTTCCCCAGTACCGTTAGTTGCTAAGCAGAACAACTTTATAGAGATAATACCAACCCAGATAGATTGTTGTTACTGCATTACTTTTCTCCATAAAAGTGTTTTCAGGCTTTATTAGATGGGATTAGAGTGTGATTTTGATTGATTCAGAACAATTGGCTGTGATATGTCAGCTGGAGAAAGTGAGGACTGCAGATGCTGGAGATCAGAGCTGAAAATGTGTTGCTAGAAAAGCGCAGCAGGTCAGGCAGCATCCAAGGAACAGGAGAATCGAAACTTTCCTGAAGAAGGGCTTATGCCCGAAACGTCAATTCTCCTGTTCCTTGGATGCTGCCTGACCTGTTGCGCTTTTCCAGCAACACATTTTCAGCTGTGATATGTCAGCTGCCCTTTGTCCAGCTATGGTCATTACTTTTGACCAATTTAAGTGCCAGGTAAAATTGGATGTGTACAGTACAGTACAGCCTATTCACTGTTGCCAGTTTTCCACTGGTGCTTGATGTTAGAGTTCACTTCCTGTTGCAGAACTATAGAAGGTCATAGCACCAAGGGAGGTCGGTATTCTACCTTGTTGTTTCTTCACAAAAAACAATCTAAATGTGATCTTATTATCCTACTTGATACTCCTTGGTCAGCATCTTCCTCTACTCTTAATGCTCAAGAATAAGAGTTGAATTGCAGTCAAAATAAAGATAAAACTGGTCAGGCCTGAATGTCCCTGATTGGCACCCACCACATTTTCATGTGAAAATTATCTACACTTCAAGGAAAGGTTGCATTTTTTTTTTAAAATCTTTCATGTCAACATTAGCAAGGCCAACATTTGTTGCCCATCCTGAATTGCCATTGAGGAGATAACAGTTTTGAACTGTTGCAGTCCATCTGGTATGGGTATTTCCACAGTGATGTGGGAAGGGAAATCCACAATTTTGATCAACTGACAATAAAGAAATGGTGATTTAGTTCCAAGTCAGGATGGCATGTGGCATGAAGGTAAACTTACAGGCGGCTGTGTCCCCATGCATCTGCTGTCCTTGCCTTTCTTGGTGGTAAAGGGTGTAAGTTTGTCACAGTGCACTTAACCGTCAGAGAACATCCCAACCCACTTCACAGCCAACAAAGTACTCTTTTGATGTGCAGTCAGTACTATATTGGGAAACACTGTGAGTTTAACTTGAAAGATTACAAAGAAAAGGAGAAAACATCCACTTGAAGGAAATAATTTGCATTTCCATAGCATATTTTATAATCTGAGTATGCCCCGAAGTGTTCTGCAGCCACTGAAATGTTTTTATTTGAATAAGAGTCAATGATGTAACACGAGATAAATGGCAGCCAATTTGCACCTACCAAGTTCACACAAGCTGAGAGGTGATGATCTCAAAATGATCTCCTTTTGTAGGTGAAATTACCTGGTTATTGTAACAGGCCTCCTGAGGGAAAATTACATGGTCTCCCACCAATTTTCTAATAATGGGCAAGAAACCCATCAGATGAAGTAAACCTACAGGGTCTCTGGAATAGGATAGAATCACAACTTTCTGACTTAGAAGCATGACAGCTACCACTGAGCAGCAGTTGACAGTATAGTGACATAGCGTCTACATTTTATACAATGAATAAGTATTCACAAAATTATTGGTAATAATATGCATGGCATATTTTATCCTTTAGATTGCAAACGACAACAAATACATCTCTGGGTCAAGTAACCAGAATCTTAATTTAGCACATCCCTGCATCAAAATAACAACCCATAATGTTCGGTTCTGTAATACTGTTCACATCAAAAAAATGATTGCCCTTCGTTTCGTGGGCCAAAAAACATGGTGCCCTCAATATACGGTCAACACAAATAAATCCAATAAGATATTCAAGAGAATGTCTTTATTCAGAGAGTGGTGAGACTGCGGATTACCCTGCCACATAGGTTTTATGTTTTACATTTGCAAATTGGGGCTCTTGCCATTCTGTGCATGTGAAAAAATCAGTGCTATGAGATCTAGTTTTTTAACAACAACATGCTGGTCCTCCAAAATGTGGAAGTGAGTTGGGCCCTGAAATCTGCAGCCCACCCTCCACACACCATTGCTATAATGCATTTGGCACGGGCAACAGTGAGAGAGTGGGGAGTCTGATTTCTCACCAGTATGAGGAAGGAGAAAAGAAGGGGGCTCCTCCTTTGCGGGAATGCCTTGTGCATATTATGTGCACTCCCTCAAGATGTTAGCCCCACTTTGTATCTTTCTGCCTCGTCTTCAAATCCTGCTATCATCCCCTTCCTCTCCCTCAGCAGCAATCCACACAATAAGACAACTAATCCCTCCTGGCCAAAAATCACAGATTACCTGGAACTCATTACTCTTTTCTGCTTGGAACTACCTGGCTGACAGCTCCTGAGGGTTCGACTTAAGGACGGGAAGCCTACTCTCTAATTAGGCTGCCGACAGTATGTTATTGCTCTGGGGCAGCTTTTATCTTTAAAAACATGAGTGTCATTTTATAAAGGGGGCATGAACAATATATTCTCCAATGTATCATCCAGCCTATGTTGTAGTTGATGCAAATACAGATAGTCCCCTTCTTACGAACATCTGACTTACAAACTCTCATACTTAGATCCCATACAGCTGTGTATTCATGTAATTTTAAAAATCTGGCATGCAAAAATTCCCTTGAAGTTACAAGTGGCAACTTTATATTGTCCTGAATTGTGTTCTGAGTTGTATATAAATCAACCTATGAATGGATTCAAGAAGCTATTTGCAGTCTGGGGACTACCATAGCATGCATGTTAACTGGAATTTAAAAGGATTGTTAAAGGAATAGGACAGTATAAGAGGTTAAGACAAATATAAGATGGGGGAGATTTGTGTAAAGCATAGATACCTGCACACAACAGTTGGCTGAAAGGCCTGAATCTGAACTGTGCTTTCCTTGATTAAGTATTCAAGTATCTGAAATGAACCTTCAACCCACCTGTCTGTTTCAGAGGTGAAAGTGTTATTATTGAGTAGGATGAGTCGACCTTATTCTGTGGCATTTCTCTGTCAACACCTCGATTTTTAAAAGTATGGAGCTTTCCCTGAGGCTGTTATGACCTCAGAGATCCATTTTAGATTATATATGGAGAATGATAGCAAACATTCAACTGCATGTCTACATCATTAGTTGGAGACTTTCAAAGGTTTAGGATGGAAAATTGAACATCAACCTCAATTGATATTCTAATGCACTTATCTCAGTGTTTACCACTAAAAAAAAATCCAGATCAACCCGAAGGGCTCAGAAAAGATGGAAAGATATCTTCAGAGATATGGTGAAGAAAAATATGCTTCATAAATATAGGTCACCCAGGAGAAATGACCCAAGAGGCAATGAAAAGGCAGGATAAGAGATTCTGTTCTTTGTAAATGTGTTAACAAGAATGCTTTCATGTATCTTGGAAGTAAACCTCCTGTGGGTCAAATTGTTTAGTATCTATATTCTTATGCCATTCTTTATAGTTGGCAGATAGAGAATGGGAGACAGACTGACAAAGACATAGCTGGAGAGAGAAGGGAGAGTGCATGGCAAATAGAGACTGAGAAAGGGGAAATATATTTTAGGAGATGCAACAAAGGCAAATAGATTGTACTCATTTTTTCAATTTTTGCATTATTTAATGCTGAGAGATAAGAATGCTACCATGTTGTTAATATTTTGCAATTGTCAGAATGTGACTGGGTTGTTCATGGCATAAGTTAATGGGCTAATCGTAATCAATGGGATTATAGAATTACTGCAACTGTACAAGTATTGATGGGCTAATCGGAAGGACTGAATTGAATTGATTAGATTTTTCAGTTGTTATGGAGTAAAAAAATTACACGGTCACAAAAACTCAGTCTTATTTACTTGTAGCAACACAATTAAAAAGTCAGCCTAATGGGCCAGGCTGAGCCAGGAGCAATCAATCACAAGCCATGCATAGACCAGGAAAACAGAGATAAAAATAAAGAGTGCTTTGTTCAACTTGCAAGCATCTCAGCTCTGCTACAACAAACTGCAACTTCAGGAACAAATGAAGGGGTCATCCCGTGAATCCGAACATCAGTGCTCAGTGTGAGCTCACCACGAGGACAATTGGATAATCAGATCAAGTAAAATGACAGCAATTGGTCCATCAGACAGGGAGGCATGAGGAGGGGCCTGTGAACATTGGGAGCACTGTCATAAGAGGTCAGCATAGAGATCAGGAACAGGTGGTCTACTCAACCATGTAGAGAGATAGGACAACAGCAGAGTGACTAATACAGGTTCCATTCCTTGGTCAAGGCAAACTCAGAAAGCTTGAGCTGCCAATACACTTTGTAATCAATAAAGGATTTCTTGAGAATGTTTTATCTTATTTGATTTATTGTCACCTAAAGATCCAATTCAGACTCATTAGGACCACTAAGATTTCTATACCCCATAATTTTATTCAGTTTTATTATTTTTCATGAGAAGCAGAAGCTAATTTTAGCAAAATGTATTATGATCACAAGCAAAAGCTTGGATTTTATTCTATTGGGTTTACAAAATTACCCATTAAAAACAAACTTGAGAAAAATAAACCCCCTTACCAATGACCATTTCTGTTACCTCACATGAAAACACAGGAGAAATTATATAAAAAGCAAATAACCTAACTGCATTCAATCATTCAAAATGCAAGTAACAAGGAGAAAAAAAATCAGTATTCCACAAATGACTTTACATTAGTTTTTGCTTGGTTTAGGAGCCAAGCTAATTTACAGTATCACATTATTTCTGTCCCATTTAGACAGCAAACTGATGTCAAATTGAATGCAGCATGTACAATGATACAACACAAACTAAATATATGAAGCCTAACAAGATTTACATCCGACTGCCAGTCAGCCATTATATCTGACCATTTCCAGAATTAGGTCACAACAAAGCTGTTGCAGTTGAGCCCTGCAAAAATAGAGGTCACGTTTACAACAAAGATCAATGTCACAATGAAATATACTATGACCTGTCTTTCTCCTCTCAATGTGCTCCAGCTACATGCTGATGAATTTGCTTTGGAAGTCACCCACCACAGACTTCAGCACAGATGGAGCTGTATTGTATTTATTATAGAGTATTTTTCAATTCAGAGGTCGGAAGCCCCTGTGGATTCAGTTTAAACAAGATATTTCTATTATTGTGGAATTACAGTATCAGCTGTGATGCGGTTGATAGCATTCTTGCTTCTCAATCAGAAGGCTTTGGGGTGCAAGTCGATCTCCACAAAATTATTACAAAAATCTAGGCTGTAGAACATAAGGAGCTGCAGTGTTTGAGGAACAATTTTAAGATGCAAAATCTAAACCTTTTGGATGAGATTAAGGTACTCTGCCTTTTCAGGATGAATCTGAGTGATTTGATGCCATAATATCAAACATATTCAAGTGAGATTTGCATTGTATCCTGGTCAATAAATCTCCCTCAATCAACATGACAAAACTTTTTCTTGACATTACAACTTCCTGTTTGGGGAGATTGCTATGTGTAGATTTCTGCTGCCTTTTTCAACATTATGATAGTGACTACAATGTATGCCAATTGGTACATCATTGACTGTAAAACACTTTGAAATATTATGATCATGGAAAGTAGATTGTGCAACAATGAAACATATAATTTCAACTTTGTGTTTATGCTCACTGTGGACCTCCTCCCACCCAATGTTCCCAAACCCTACCATCAAATCCATCTATTTTATTCTCCCTCTTATGTTTATCTAACTTCCCCTCAAGTGCATCCATTTAATTGTGCCACTTAAAATATATTGAAATTAAACACTCAATGCAAAGGATTACTTCAAATAACTGCAACATGACGATATTTTACAAAAAACAGCTATTGACTTAAATGCACGTGATGAGTATACTTTAGGCAAATTTGCCAGGTGAATGCTTACTGAATTCTAAGCAGTTGATTATTCAGATTGAATAATATTAATTCTGATTGAAACCATTTTAAAAAAGAGTTATTATGCAAAATTATATAAAATTTACTGTAGATTTTATAATTTACTCTACTGATTACATTTCAATATAAATGTCATACATGATAAAGTAATTATGTTTTAAAGAATTATTGAGTAATTCTGAGGGTGAAACAGAACATTTAAACACCAGTGCTTTGTTATTGCTATTATTGATGAACACTTTTCACCCCTTTAGAATCTACAAGTTAATCACTGATCTGTAGAACTATGGACTCCAAAAGAAGACGATTCAGCCCATTATGCCTGAGCTAGCTCTTTGAAGGGTCAATCCAAATAGTCTTCAACTCCATTCTCTCCCACAGTCCTGCAATATCTTCCCTTGAAAAGAAAGTTGGCTAATTACTTGAAAGTTACTATTGGTTTTGCTTTCACTATTCTGTCTATCAGTGCATTGCATTGCAGTTAGTTCACTCAAGGTAACTGAGTTGCTATAGCAATACCCATGCTCAATGCATAGACATCCTGAAATCCCTCCCTGTCTTTTCCAAATGTCAGTGACCGATGTTGGAAGGATTTGCAGATTGATGCGCAACTTATTTTGGCCTCATTGTGAATGCACCTTCCTTAGGCATCAAGTCCTGGGATGGGGCTTGAACCCACAGCTCCTGACACTCAGGCAAAGCTGCTACAATTTGTGCCACTGGCCCTTCCATTCAACAAAGTGCTGCCTAAAAGAAAAGTTAATTTCTCCCCAGCTCTTTTGTCAATTACTTAAAATCATTCTCGTCTGGTTACTTTCTACTAGTGGCAACAGTTGCTTCCCATCCAATCAATAATATTGATTTTAAACACCTCTGTTAAGACTGTCCATTACCTTTCTATCTTTAAAGAGGAACAATCCCACTACTCTAGTCTCTCTGTATCATTAATGTAATAATTATTTCTCCAACAAGACCAAAATGAACTCTGACTAATTCAAATCATATTGATTAATCATATCAATTTGGAGAATGTTTTCAAAGACTTGCAATTATACAACACTGTTTATGACACTCGAACCTCTCAGTTTGAACCACTGAAATGGTTTTTAAGTACAGTGACTTGTTGTGATGCAGGAAACACAACAAAACATTTGTGCACAATAAGCTCCCTAAAACAGCAAAGTAATAAAAATTAAATTGTTCATTTTTGTTGTTGGTTGTAGGAATAACATTGACCATGACATCAGAGATAACTCCCCTACTTAACTTTGAAATAGTAACACGGCATGTTTTACATCCACTAATGGTGGAAAATGGAGCCTCAAATGGAGCCTCAAGCTGACGTGTCATCTATAGTTAGACTTTATTGTCACATGTACTCAAGTACAAAATTACAGGAGTACAGTGACATATTTTCAATGTCACCACACACGGTTAAAATTCACACAACACCAGGTTATAGTCCAACAGGTTTAATTGGAAGCACTGGCTTTCAGAGTGCTGCTCCTTCATTAGGTGGTTGTGGAGCAATCACCTGATGAAGGAGCGCCGCTCCAAAAGCTAGTGTGTTTACAATTAAACCTGTTGGACTATAACCTGGTGTTGTGTGATTTTTGACTTTGTACACCCCAGTCCAACACTCTTTTGTGAAATATATTAGATATTAACATCTACGTAGCCAAGTGAACGTTTATTAAACTGACAGATACTAATGCTGGAGACCTGAAAATCCTTTTTAATATCTGCGAATTCATTATCCGCAGCACATCACACCATTTCTGAATAATTCCAAGGTGCAAAGGGGGTTTATTTTGAAGTGAAAATAGTATCATATAGTTATTACTTCCCAGTTGCTGTCTCTAGATCGAAACTAGGTGCAACTTCTGCAATAGATTGGTTGGACATCTTAAGTAGTGTCAAAAGGCAAAAAAAACCCTGTAACTTGAACAAAAACATAATCACTGAAAGATTCAGAATATCATTCAATAAGAACTCCCTGTCCACACTAAGTCTGTTTAAAAGTCATTATTTACAGTCATTAAGGTTTACAGCATGGAAAAGGCCCTTTGGCCCATCACATCTTTGCCAGTTAAAAATAACCACCCAACCAGACTCAGCCATTTTCCAGCACTTGGCCAATAGCCTTGTATGCCTTGGCATATGGAATACCTGTACCTCCACCAATGTCATGTATGTTACCTATTGCACCCAGTGTGGTCTCCTCTATATCGGGGAACAGGACACTAACTTGCAGATCATTTCAGAGAACATTTCCGGGACACACGCACCAACCAAGTCCAGCATCCCGTGGCTAAACACTTCAACTCCCCCTCCCACTCCACCAAGGACACCAAGCCTCCTCCATTGCCAAACCCTAACCACCCAACGCCTGGAGGACGAACACCTCATTTTCCGCCTTGGGATCCTGCACATAGGATTAGTGTGGATATCACTGGTTTCCTCATTTTCCCTCCCCCCACCTTATCCCAGTCCCAAGCCTCAAACTCGGCATTGTCCTCTTGACCTGTTCATATTCTATCCACTCCACATTCCTCTCTGACCCATCACCTTCTCCCCAACCTTCATTTACCTATGCATTCACAGCTACCTTCCTCCTAGCCCCACCCCCCTCCCATTTACCTCTCAGCCCCCAGCTCACAAGCCTGATGAAGGACTTATGCCCGAAACATCAATTCTCCTGCTCCTCGGATGCTGCCTGACCTGCTGTGCTTTTCCAGCACCACACTATCTACATTGATCTCCAGCATCTGCAGACCTCACTTTCTCCCATATGGAATACTTCCCACTTGTCTGGATGAGCACAGCTTTGACAACATTAAAGAAGCTTGAGACCATCCAGAACATAATAGCCGACTTGATTGGCATAGGATCCACAAGCATCCACTCCCTCAACTGCCGACACTCAGTAGCAGCAGTGAGTACTATCCACGAGATGCACTGCAGAAATTCATGAATATCCTGAGACAACACCTTCCAAACCCATACGTTCTTCCATCTAGAAGGAGAAGGGCAGCAGATACATGGGAACACCACCATCTGCAAGTTCTCCTCTAAGCCACTCCGCATCCTAACTTGGAAATATATTGCCATTCCTTCAGTGTCATTAGATCAAAATCCTGGAATTCCCTCCCTAATGGTATTGTGTGTCAACCTACATCACATGGATGTAATGGTTCAAGAAGGCAGTTCACCACAGCCTTCTCAAACGCGAGCGAGGACAGACAATAAATAATGGCCAGTCACTGACACCCCCATCCCATGAGAGAATTTTAAAAATGCACATCTAAATACTTCTTAAACATTATGAGGGTTTCTGCCTCCATGCCTTAGTGTTAAGTAATTGTTTTCGATTGACGTAGGCACTATGCGCTGAGTGGCCTTTTTCTGTACTGTAGGTCTCTATGATTTTATGGGTCAACAAATGTAGAAACTGGTGATATGCTGAAAAAGGACTATCCCTACTAGCAAAATGACCTGGTTCTAAAACCCATGGAGTTCAGCGCTATAAATTCTGTGTGTGTCTTGTGCCGTACCTAAACTGTGGAATGCCTGATTCCCACAAAAAGTTAGACATGTTAAAAGGTTATAGAACTTAAATAATAATAGTGAAGAACATTTGCTTGTGGCCTGTGCTTTAAACATAAATGGAAAGTATACTTGAATTTTGAGCAACTGGTAGATGATTCAAGAATATTTCTCCCAAACATCGAGATAATTTGACTAACTTATTGTAAGTGAATAATGTTGATTGCTTCATTGAATCAGGGTAGCACAGTGGCTCAGTGGTTAGCACTGTTGCCTCACAGAGCCCGGAACTGGGGCTCGATTCCAGTCTCGGGTGACTGTCAGTGTGGAGTTTGCACACCCTCCCTTTGCCTGTGTGGGTTTCCTCCCAGAATCCAAAGATGTGTAGGTTAGGTGAATTGGCCATGCTAATTTGCTCATAATGTTCGGGGATATGTAGGTTAGGTGCATTGGTCAGGGGTAAATGGAGAGGAATGGGGTGTGGGTGGGATACTGTTTGGAGGGTCGGTGTGAGCCAATGGGCCTGATTTCACACTGTAGGGATTCTATAAAATGACTATTTTTGTTCAGGTTGTTTTGTCATCAATATTTCTGTAGTTTGTTGATTTCTGTAGTATGATTGATTTTGCATCTCATCTTCACATGAGGCTAAAACCCCTGATATATAATTTCTGCAGCTATCCAACAATTAGAACAATGATAAGTGACCATGAATTGTCATTCCCATGTGAATACACGCAGCCATGTGATTGAGAACTCAAAGCGATCAGTAAACCAAATGTCTTTCAGCATCCATTAGCAATATCCTTGAGCTACCAACAAAAAGGAAATAAGCTAACTTGTGGCATTGCATATCATGAGTGAGTGAGTTTCTTGTGAAAAGCAATACTCAAGAATCCAACAAATAGCCAGTTTGGAAGAATACAGCAAGAAGGATAATTGTAATTCCTTCTGAGATTCTATCAATAAAAATTTGAATAAGATGCTTAAAAAAATTATCAACATCACAAAGTTGTGGTGGGCATTCTTCAGCATTAAAAAAACTGGCTTCTTATATCTGAAAACTATACCTCAGTAAAATGAACTTTTAAATTTGTGACTTTGTTGCTTCTTTGTGACACTTTCAGCAGGACTTCAATCTAAGCACAATAATGCATGAAATTTACATATGCATCAGAAGATTAGATATCTACTGGAGATGTGGGCTTATTGTGTTGTAAACAAAATCATGTGAGCTCCCAAGACCCCATGTTGTCTTGCAATATCACAAAGATTCCTTCACCTCAGTGCCAATGACACTTGCACTATAATTGCAAACACATTGCAATCTCAAGTGCCCGCTATGTGTGGTCGATGGCCAGTGATCAATATCCTTCAAGCTGCATGCCAGTGCCCTCAAGAGTGAACAGAAAAAAACTTTAACAGTTAATTATCAATCTTTTTTTCTAAACAGTGCTCTTTTTGATCAGCTATACAACAAAAATAATTCTAACTTGTGTTGCATCTTCATCATGGAGGAGAAAGTGAGGACTGCAGATGCTGGAGATCAGAGCTGAAAAATGTGTTGCTGGAAAAACGCAGCAGGTCAGGCAGCAACCAAAGAATTGCAGAATTGAAGTTTCGGGCATAAGCCCTTCTTCAGGAATGAGAAAGGTTTGCCAAGCAGGCTAAGATAAAAGGTAGGGAGGAGGGACTTGGGAGAGAGGCGTTGGGAATGCAATAGGTGGAAGGAGGTTAAGGTGAGGGTGATAAGTCGGAGAGGGGGTGAGGGCGGAGAGGTCGGGAAGAAGATTGCAGGTCAAGAAGGCGGTGCTGAGTGCGAGGGTTGGGACTGAGATAAGGTGGGGGGAGGGGAAATGAGGAAACTGGAGAAATCTGCATTCATCCATTGTGGTTGGAGGGTTCCTAGGCGGAATATGAGGCGCTCTTCCTCCAGGTGTCGTGTTGCCATGGTCTGGCGATGGAGGAGGTCAAGGACCTGCATATTCTTGGCAGAGTGGGAGGGGGAGTTAAAGTGTTCAGCCACGGGGCGGTTGGGTTGGTTGGTGCAGGTGTCCCAGAGGTGTTTTCTGAAACGTTCCACAAGTAGGCGGCCTGTCTCCCCAATGTAGAGGAGGCCACATCGGGTGCAGCGAATGCAGTAAATGATGTGTGTGGAGGCTGCAGGTGAATTTGTGACGGATATGGAAGGATCCCATGGGGCCTTGGAGGGAAGTGAGGGGGAAGGTTGGGCTCAAGTTTTGCATTTCTTGCAATTGCAGGGGAAGGTGCCAGGAGTGGAGTTTGGGTTGGTGGGGGTGTGTGGTCCTGACGAGGGAGTCACGGAGGGAGTGGTCTTTCCGGAATGCTGATAGGGGAGGGGAGGGAAATATATCCTTGGTGGTGGGGTCTGTTTGGAGCGGGCGGAAATGATTAAGGATGATACAATGTATCTGGAGGTTGGTGGGGTGGTAGGTGAGGACCAGTGGGGTTCTGTCCTGGTGGTGATTGGAGGGGCGGGATTCATCATGCCAAGTCACAAAAACGTTATCAATAAAATGTGGGATGAAGCCACTGTTAGAACTGGAGGAAGACTGTAATATCAGCCAACGTTCCTAATCCCGATCAATCTTTCTATCTTTGTTTCTGGAAATTATGCTTGGGTATATATTGGACAACGACAGAAGTTGATTTAGGTTTGAAACTCTTAACATTTAAATGTCGCGCAGCAGTCGCTATCTTAAATGAAATACTAAACAAAAGATTACAGAAAAACACTGCAGGTCCAGCAATTTCTGAAGAGAGAGTACAAGCGTTAACGTTTATGCCATTGACCATTCATCAAAGCGATGCAAAACCTCACCAGATGTTGCCAGCCCTGCTATTTACAGTATTTTCAGTTTTGTTTCAGCTTTCCAGCTTCCAAAGCACTTTGCTTTTCATTGCTATCTCGACGGTGATGTGTGACATTAAATGAAACTGCTATTCAGTTCAAGAAAGGAAGAAGATCTGAGGGGGAGAAAAGTGTCTTGTGAAAATGATTTTTAATTTGATTTTGTATGTGGAATTTCAGTATCTTCAAGATAATATCCAAAACCACTCAACCACTCTTGTTGTGTGAATCCTAATAGGTCTATGCATTAAAATATAGGACAAAAACTAGGCAACATTTATATATAAAACGAGCTCTTGTATTTGTGGATGGTTTTAACATCTGTCTCTTTCTAAGAAAGAATGGAAAACTGATAACTTTGGAAACAAAGACTTACAACATGAAATTTCCCTCAGTTGTATAAGATATCTGTTCTGACATATTCCCCTTTAACGAGCTGAAACAAATGCTACCTGACATTTTACTTTTAATTTCTGATTTACTTGTTTAGAAATCGCAGCTCTTTAAGCCTGAAGCTTACAAGTGTGAAGGGAGCCAGAATTATCAAATTAAACATCCAAAGAATCATTGAAGTAACATTTCTCAAATCTGATCATTTATGCCTTGAATAAAAACAATTCATTGCACATAATGTCATACTCATCAAGTGACAAATTTCTGTCAAAACTCCATGTGAACTAAATATTAACTTAATTAGGACTAGAATTTTTATGAAATCTCATGACCATAAAACATGGGAGCAGAAATTAGGCTATTTGGACCATAGAGTCCGCTTTGCCATTCTATCATGGCTGGTCATTTTTTCAAGTCCATTTTCCTGTTTTCTCCCTCTGACCTTTGGCAATCAAGAACTTATCTATCTCTGTTTTAAATATACTCAATGATCTGGTCTCCCGAGCCTTCTGTAGCAATGAATTCCATAGATTCATCACTCTCTGGCTAAAAAAGTTTCTCCTCATCTCCATTCTAAAGAACCTTCCTTTTACTTTAAGGCTGTGCCCTCGGGTTCTCATCTCTCCTGCCAATGGAAACATCTTCCCAACATCCACTCTGTCCAGGCTATTCAGTATTCTGTAAGTTTCAATCAGATCCCCCCTTATCCTTCTAAATTCTACCAAGTATAGTCCTACAGTCCTCAAAAGTTCCTCATATGTTAGGCTTTTCATTTCTGGGATCATTCTTGTGAACTTCCTCTGAACCTACTCTCGGGCCAATACATCCTTTGAGATATGGGGCAAAAATTGCTCACAATACTTTAAATGTAGTTTGACCAGATCTTTAATAAAGCCTCAGAAGTACAGCTCTGCTTTTATATTCTAGTCCTCTCAAGATGAATGACAACGTTTAGTTGCGTTCTAATTACAGACTCAACCTGCAAGTGACCTCTTTACTGAATTTTTATTGGTAACAAAGATGACAAATAGGGTCTGTGTCTGGTTGTGTGGTCAACAGCATAATTCAGTTGCCTACAAAATCTCATAACTAGGTAGCTACTTTGCTAGATAGCTCATTGACTGTTTTTGAGAACACAAAGTCCAATTTCCACAATGAGACATCTTTCATTGTGTTGTATCAATTTTACTCAACCTTTGCCCAAGGTCCTCTCCACAATAGCAGTCAATGTCCAATCAATTATTTTCATTTATGAGGGCATATGATCATATGCTGAGTGGAAATAATAAATGACAAATTTACCAAACACCTCCTTCCCCCAAGAATGGGTGTCTGTACCATAAGCTAGACGTTAAATCATATCCCACCACAATACACACCCTCAATGTAATGTACATTCCTCACTCCATCATTATCGAGTCATAATTCAAAATAGCATGGGAAGATCAGCAAAGATGTGTTAAGACAAGGTGCCAATTGTAAGATTATAGTCTCACTGTACCCACATAATTAATGTGCAAGGCAGTGAACTGAGACAGGCCCGTGCACTCCCATTAGGTCTGTAACCTTAACGTATCTAGCCATGATTGCTCAGAAGAAATCGGACAGCTGAATGCTGGATAAATTCTGTGAATATTTCCGCCCGAAATCAGAGTGGACAATCCTGATGCATCTTTGCCATCATCACCAATCACTCAAAAATTAATATGATTGTCTACCTAGGAATTCCATGTCACAAGTCAAGAGTTCTATGCATTTTTGTATGGCTGATGAGCCTGACATTATAACTATTTGGATTCAGCGATAGTATGAAACCTTTTATTGCTAGATTAGAATCAAAGCATAATTTTTCGAAACATCCACAATGATATGCACAAACCCAGTTGTCCAAAATGATAGGAGAAAGTGAGGAGTCCAGATACTGGAAATCAGAGTCGAGAGTGTAGTGCTGGAAAAGCACAGCAGGTCAGGCAGCATCAGAAATGATGAAGGGCTTTTGCCCGAAACGTCGAGTCTCCTACTCCTTGGATCAGCCCAGGATCAGCCTAAGTAAAAAAAGCAGTTTAATTTTCTATTTTTCTCTTCATAAAGTATTTTACTCGTGTAGATGACTTGATAAATGGAGAAAATTTTAATCACTAAGGTGGATTCAGCATCAGTTTTGTTTAATTCAATTTGATTATCAATTTAGGCAGAGTTGAGAGTGTAGTGTTGGAAAAGCACAGCAGGTCAGGCAGCATCCAAGGAGTAGGAGAATCTATGTTTCAGACATAAGCCCTTCATCAGGGTTTTCCAGCACTACACACTCAACTCTGATCTCTAGCATCTGTAGTCGTCACTTTCTCCTAGGATGGATGTGTTGTCCCAGTCGAAGTGGTGTCCTTCCTCATCTGTATGTAAGGATACTAGTGAGACTGCTTCATGTCTTTGTGTGGTTAGTTAATGTTCATGTATGCTGGTGGCTAGTTTTCTGCCTGTTTGTCCGATGTAGTGTTGTTACAGTTCTTGCAAGGATTTTATAAATAACATTAGTTTTGTTTGTTGTCTTTACAGGGTGTTTCAAGTTCATTAGCTGCTGTTTTAGTGTGTTGGTGGGTTTGTGGGCTACCATGATGCCAATGGGTCCAAGTTGTCTGGCAGTCTTTTCTGAGAGTCTCTGGTGTAGGGGAGCTTTGCTTTCTCCTAGGTGAACCAATTCCTTTGTCTGCCTAATTGTCTTTCCCTCTCCCTTAGTTCCGTTTCTACCTTTTTGTTTACTCCTTTCCCTGCACATGTCCCAAGCACTTGTCTTCAGCATATATGCCACTTTTTCTTAGCTACTTTTAGTTATGACGAAGGGCCATAGGACATCGCTTTTCTCCATAGCTGTTGCCAGATCTGATGGGTTGGTCCAGCAGTTTCTCTTTTTGTTTAACATCAGAGGAATTTTGCTCAGCAAACAGCTCAGAGGGAGCTTGGCTCTTTTAGCTCAAAATTGCATTGTCACTGAGGAATCAAGCAAACTCAAAAACATTTATAATGCTCTCAGCCATCAAGGAACCTCTCTCCATAAGACCAGAAGAAGAATTCCTAAGCCATTCTTTCATACATTATTCTATGCTTGCTCAATGCATACAGGAGTGACCTCAAAGGGAAAATTCTTAAACAGCTCCTTTGGCTTGAGTGGTGCTTTCTCAGCTTTTTGCTTTCCTGACTATTACAAATTGTTTACAGTGATACCAGAGTTTATCCTTTCTCCTCACTCTCAATAATTACATTTTCCCTCAGATACAGTCTCAGTAATGTGGAACTAATGGGAATATTCTGATTCTGGAGAGGACAGACTCAAGGATTAGCGCTGAAACAAACTCCAAATGGCAAAGTTTCTGTTTGTCCCTTTGCTTGTAGGGATTGGTTGACAGGAGTGGTTCAATTGCTCCCATAACAAAAGTTCTGGTTTTCTACCCCCTCGATTATACACCATTTTGCCCAATCACATCTAAGATGAATGTTAAAGGAGCAATTCACCCAGAGAGCAGTGAGCCTGTGGAATTCTCTGCCATAGGAAACTGTTGCAGCCAAAACACTGAAGACTTTCAAGAAAGAATGGATATAGTTCTTCAGACTAAAGGGATCAAGTGATATTGGGATAAAGTGGGAATAGGGTACTGCGTTGAATGATCAGCTTGAATGGGGGAGAAAATGCTCAAAGGGCCAAATGACCTCTTCCTGTTCCTATATTCTATGTTTCAATGTTAATTCCTCTGTTGCCTCCCATTAGCCCTGCATTGTTTTTCCTTTTCAGATAATAATCAAATTTCTACTCGAATGCCTTAATATAATCTGCCTTTACCACACTCTCAGACAATGTATTTCAGATCCCAACTATTCACTCCATGTCATCAAATGCTTCTTTTGCCACTTACATTGAAATGGTGAACATTAGTCGCTAAGCCTTCCACCAAAAGGAAAGGTTTCTTCTTGTCATCTTTTTGTGCACCCCTCATGATTTTACATACTCCTATCAAATCCCACTTACCCTGAAACAACAAAACAGAAGAACAGAGGATGCTGGATATCTAAAACAAAAACAGAAATTGCTGGAGAAAGTTAGCAGGTCTGGCAGCATCCATGGAGAGAAAGCACTGGACCCGAAACATTGACTCTACTTTCTCTGCACAGATGCTGCCAGACCTGCTGAGTTTCTCCAGCAATTTCTGTTTTCACCCCCTCAACATTCTTTTATTCAAGGATAACAATTCCAACATCTCCAGAATTTCTGCACAACTGAAGCTGCTCATCCCCAGAACAATTCTCATGAATCTTTCTGCACCCTCTTTAATGGTTTTGTGTCTCTCCTAAACTGTGTTGCATAAGAAGTAGACAAAATACTTCACTGAGCCTGAAGCCTTGTTTATATCCGTTTAAAAAAACTTGCTCTGTTTTGTACGTGATACTCCTATTGATAAAGTCATGATTTGGAGACGCCGGTGTTGGACTGGGGTATACCAGGTTAAAAATCACACAACACCAGATTATAGTCCATCAGGTTTACTTGGAAACACTAGCTTTCAGAGCGCTGCTCCTTCATCAGATGGTTGTGGAGAACAAAATTGTAAGACACAGAATTTATACCAGAAATTTACAATGCGATGTAACTGAAATTATTAAAGTCTTGAATGCCTTTTGCATTTGACCTCTCTCAACTTCAACGATTGTGCACATATATATTTCTGTATCCTGTTCAGAACTGTATCTAATATTTTATATTTTCTTGTTGCTTTCTTCTTACCAAGATCAATCACTTCATATTTCCCTGCATTAAATCTTATTTGCCACTGGTCCAGATATTCCACCAACTTTTCTCTGCTTGTTTTAAGTTCTACATTACACTTTTCATATTCACAATATTTTTCACACTTGGTATCACCTGCTAATTTTGAAATTGTGTCCTGTATACCACGGTTTAGGTCATTAATTTATATATGTGTGGAAGAGATGAGATCCTAACCCTGGTCCATTTAGAATTTCAATAGTATTCAATATTATTTTAATAATATGGTAATTCAATATTTCAATATTATTTCAATATTCCTCCAGTAGGAAAACAAACTATTCACCACAACACTTTGGTTTCCTTGCACTCAGGTAATTTGTTTCTGTGTTGCTATTGTATCTTTAATTTCATGAGCTCCAACTTTGCTCAGAGGTCTGTTGTGCTCTATTTTATCTGAGGCATTTTGAAGTTCAAGTAAACTACACCAGCAGCATTGTTCTCATCAATTCAGTCTGTTCATTATTATGTGTGCTCAGCCTGAAGGCATGTTCTTTTGTTTTTATTCACCCATGGGGCATGGGTATCACTGGCTGGCCAGCATTTATTGCCCATTCATAGTAGCCCTCAAGAAGAATTGGTCCTCACCTTTGATCCCACTAATCTCCAGATACAGCACATTATCCTCCACCATTTCTGCCATCTACAATCTAACCCACCACCAGAAATATGTTTCCCTCTTCACCCCATCTGCATTCTGCAGAGACCATTCTCTCCATGACACCCTTGTTGGGTCCATGCCCTCCACCAACCCACCCTCCACACCCGGCACCTTCCCCTGCCATCACAAAAGCTGTAAAACTTGAGCCCACACCTCCCCGCTCACCTCTGTCCAAGGCCCCAAAGAATCTTTTCACATCCGGAAGAGATTTTCCTGCACTTCCAAACACCTCATCTACTGCATCCATTGCTCTCGATGTGGTCCCTCTACTATGGGGAGACAGGATGCAACTTGCAGAATGTTTCAGAGAACATTTCTGGGTCGCACACACCAAACAACCCCACCACCCTGTAAACAACCACTTCAACTTCCTCCTCCCACTCAACCAAGGACACACAAGTCCTGGGCCTCCTGCAACACCAAATCCAAGCCACTCAACAACTGGAAGAAGAACGCCTCATCTTCCATCTTGGGATCCTTTAACCACACAGCATCAACATTGACTGCACAAGTGTTTTCATCTCCCCTCCCCTCAACTCATTCCAGAACCAACCGTCCAACTCAGCACCGCCCTTTTGACCTGTTCTACGTCCATCTTCCTACCCACCTATCCGTCCCACCCTCTCCACTATCAAAATCACCCCCCAGCTGCATCTACCTATTGCCTTCCCAGCTACGTTCTCCCTACCTCCATCGCCTATTTATCTCTCAGCCCCCTTCCACGCCACTCTACTTTCCTGATGAAGTGCTTATGACTCAAACATCGACTCTCCTGCTCCTTGGATGCTGCCTGACCTGCTGTGCTTTTTGAGCGCCCCTTTTCAACTTGAAAAAGTATTGGTGAGTTGTTTTCTTGAACTACTACAGTTCATATGCCACAATGCCCCGAGGGAGGGAATTGCAGGTTTGTGACCCAGCGACAGTGAAGAAATGTTGATATATTTCCCAGTCTGGATGCTAAATGGCTTGGCAGGGAAATTGCAAGTGGTGGTGTTCTCATGTATCTGCTGTGCTTGTCCTTCTAGACAGAAGTAGTCAATGGTTTGGAAAGTGCTGTCGAGGATCTTTGATAAATTTCGGCAGTGCATTTTGTATATAGTACACACTGCTGCTAATGAATGTCAGTGGAGGGACTTGGTGGTGGGATGCTCTGTCATGGATGTTGTCAAGCTTCTTGAGTATTTTGGAACCTGCACACATCCAGCCAAGTGGGGGAATTCAAACATTCTGGGCTCGCAGTAATTTTCCACATCTCCATTCGGTATCAGCCTTTTAATTTGCCAATCACCTCCTTCATGCTCTCTTCCTCTTTTTATCTCATTTTTTTTCTTAAAATCAAATTTATACTGACTACGTATAGACTCTCTTTCCTTTTCCTGTTAATCTTTGATTTATTGGAGCTCGATCAGTTCTTACTCCACTGACTCCAGTTATTTATCCTTACTCTGATTCCTTAGTGTCCTTTCTATAGCCAACCTAAACCACATAATGCAATGATCTAAATGCTCCCCCGCAGATATCTGATGGTCTTGTCCCAAATAATGCCCAAGAATTAAGCCCAGTAATAAACACCTACAGTTTTGTTGGACTAGGTAAAGTAGAAAGCTGCTGTTGGAAGTCCTTCTTACACACTTGCGGAACTCTTGTCCTTCTCTGCCATTAACATTACTGCTATCTAAGCCTACATTCAGAAAATTGAAGTCCCTTGTTATAACCACTTTTTAAGTCTGTGATACATTTGTATTCTTGTCCATGATAGCACATGGTAAATTTAAAGAACCAGCAACAGACGTTTGTTGATTTAAAATTAAAAGATTATTCGTCGCAATCACTCAGGTACATAAGAAAACAATACAGTTGAAGAGAACATAACATTTTATAAGTTATAAACAAGAAAACCTTCATAGTTGTGTGTGTAGCTCTTTACAGGAGAACAGCCTGAATGGGTCTGGTGAAGAAAAAGAATTGTTCATTCTTGAATGCTGAACTTACATCAAGATTACCGCAGACCTTCCTTGAAGATATTGATGTGGTGTCTGGGAGTCATATCTAGTTAAACGGTCACTTCTGTTAACACAGGTGCACCTGCCTCCATGATCTCTTACAGATATCATGATGGGATTTTTACCTTCAACTGGGTATTTATACCTGATGAAGCAATTCTTCTGTTCAGAGAACTAAGAGAAATATAAGGTGTGGGTACTTGATATGAAGGAGTCAATATTATTACAGATTCTGGTCGCTATATATTAAAATCACAGGCTCTTGCACATCTGGGCTGAAACTAATCAATTCAGATGTTTGCTGTAAAACATTTCCCTCAGCATGTCATTCTACAAGAGGACCCAGTAAGTTGGAGACTGAGATCTTTATACTATCAGACCATAAGAAATAGGAGCAGGAGTAGGCCACTTGGCCCCTTGAGCCTGCTCTGCCATTCAATTTGATCATGGCTGATCTGACACTCCTCACGTCCATTTTCCTGCTTTTTCCCCATTACGCTTGATTCCCCTACTAATCAAGAATGTATCATTATCAAAATACACAAGGACTCTGTCCCCACAGCTCTCTGTGTCAAAGAGTTCCAAAGACTCTCAATCCTCTGAGAGAAGAAATTCCTTTTCATCTCAATCTTAAATTTGGTCTCTTGAGTCTGAGACTAAATTGTCTGACCCTAGACTCTCCCATGAGGAGAAAGATCCTTTCAGCATTTACTTTGTGAATCTCCTTCAGAATCACATCTCATTCTTCTAAATCAGGTCACATGCCATGACACAGTGATAACATCATTAGCATGTTCCTTAAAAGTCACATACTAGCTGTGAGAAATGGACAGGAGGTAGGTTATCAAATCAGTGTGCCTTTCTTATCAGAAGGTCTATTTTTTTAATAGGTGTTTTTGGATCTTGAAATTGTGCTTAGAAGCTTTTAAAGGATTTAGAGCCTCCAGGCTCTTGAAAAAAAGCAAAAAGAGTTTGCCTGATAATGCAAATGCTATCTATTTCAGTGTGTTCTACAGACTGAGCCTTTGGATCAAAACTCATTATCTTCAGCCAATTTCAGCCATATGAGCAATATTGGCATTCAAGTTTCAAAACATTCGGATTAAAAAAGAAGTCATTACACATTTGGAGATAGATGGCCTTTTTCACATTTTGCTTGTGGATAACTAGTCTCATCAACCTTCTTTGTTTGAATTAAAATTTTGGAGATGTAATAAAGTCGAGAAGTTCATTGATTCGGTGATTTGGAGTCAACATGAAACAGTGCCAGGTATTACTTCTACAAAGGGGAACCTAAGCAAGTGCTTTCAAAGGGAATTTCCCATCTGAGGATGATTCAAAATGGAACCTTTCAGAAGCTTGAGATTGAAATTCCAATGGTTCCTGATCTCAGCAGCCAATTCAACACAATCTTGTCAGTATCCATTGAAAGACAATTATAAAAGCTTATGTACAAACTCAGTCCATGTCTAAACTTATAAATAATGCAGACGTCCACTGGATTCCTGGTTTCCACACCACTGTCAAATTAACTTAAATTCTCCTCATACTATTAGCAAATCATCACCAGCTGAGGTATGTGTATGTGTGTTGGAGGGGTCGGGGAGGTGGGGGGGGCAGTTGGCATTGGTGAGCAATATTGATACAAAAGGAAGGCTTTGAGGCTCAGTTCATAGAAACCCTGTCTCCAAGGTAGGAGCTCCAGGTTCAAGTCAGGACTTGTTACAATGGAAGGGAAATTTATGATATTGTTCAGCATGTTGATAACCATTCTCAGTTTTCCCTAGAGGTTGTGCATGATGGTAGGAAACAAGTATAAATGAGTGCATTTCTGATTTCATCCTCTAAATCGTGTTTGTATCCTCTCCTGTCTCACTAGATCCTTTCTAAAATAAGACCACCAGAATGCACTCAGTACTCAAGCTAGGATACAATCAATGCACAATACAGGATTATTTCTTGTCCTCTTTGTTGCTGGGCTTTAGCAGTTTTATTTCACTGATTATCAATGAGCTGCTGTTACGATGAGAAATGTCACATTGAACGATTCCAAATAGTTGTGACCAAAAAATGGCATTATGTGAGAATAATCCTTTTTACCCTGAAGGTAGCATTTTTGGATGCGATAAGAATCCGTGCCAAGTTTGGCATGTTCCTATTTAATATTGCAGCAATGGTCCATTTCCCTATAATGATGTGTACCTAGTGTTAAATGTAATAAGGTATTTCACATTGCCGCCAAACAGGTTCATCATCCTGTACAGTCTTACAACTGGAAACAATGGAAAGAATGCCAGCATTTAAACTCAGGTTGCTTGATAAATACTTAGAAATTGATGACTGAGAGGCTAACAGTGAACAAGAACAAGCAGTTTAGTTGATCCTTGCTCATAGATTACGTTCACCAGACTAAGCCTGATAAATGCAGAACAATTGCCCAGAAAACATTGTGCTTGGATAAGGATTTCTGCAAACAATAGATAAAAGCTGACAATTTGTAAATGTTGTAACATAGTCCATTCAATCCACCATTCAGTAATTCAATTTAAAACAAAAATGAACAGAATGTTTAGTTTTTCATCAATGAAAATACAATTTCAACATTTACTTCTACTACAAAGTAAAACCCAACAGTTGGTTGATTTTGTTTAGCATGTTGATGGGAAAGTTTTTAACTTGGTTCAGATGTTTACTGATTTAATTGTTGAGCAGGGTGGGGAGAGGGGTGGGTCTGGGTGAGATGCTCTTCGGAAGGTCAGTGTGGACCTGACGGGCTGAATGACCTGCTTCCACACTGGAGGGATCCTGTTACTCTTACATTTTCACAAATTATTTGGAAAACAGGTATGTAGAAAATTGAGGAAAAAGCACATAATTCTAAGCAGCCAATGTCTCATTTGTGGCAGATTCCAAATTGAAGTAATCTTCCCCAGGCTGTTATTTTTGCATAAGCTCAGAAACTGTCTTAACGGCAAATTAAGATTGAATACAAACATGATGTCACCTTATGTCATTTGTTTTTCTGTATCTATTACACATTTCAAATGTAATTACAGAAACAACTAAGGTAGCATTTCTTATCAAAACAAACAGCTCCATCATGTTGACTGAAGGCAGCCTGTATCTTCTTACTGGTTGTGTCACTGCAGTTGACCCAAGTTAGTGTTGCAGACAATAATGACTCATTTCAGCAAACACTGATGCACTCAATTTTGTTTACAAATAGAAGCAAACGAGCAGACAAATGTGACGAGGGCACTATGTGTAGTGCTAAATACCGCAATTGGGGAAGGAGTGTGGAATATGACTGGAAAATGGAAACAGGAAAATTACTCTCTTTGCTCTGGTGATACGTGCCATGAATTCTTTAAAAGAACTGGAAACTGGAAATTGGCAAGATATTCAGATGAGGCGAAAGTTCCAGCTTTGACTACAAAGGCAACGCTGATGATAACTGTGCCTATTTTGAAAAGTGTCTTTCTCTACCAATACCCACCCATAAGTGTCTGCTCAAACTTGTTTAGATACTGGTAAAGCAACATTTGTCAAAAGTCAGTCAAATCGGAGAGGATTTTAAAATATATTCTTTTAAAATAATTTTTCTTTCGCTTTAAAATACTTTCTTTTGATAAGCCTTTAGGTTTAAGTTTAAATCACAAAAGAAAATAGCATTTTTCAGTCAATATGCTGATTTGAATTAATCAAGATTAGCCACACAAAATATTCATACTGAAGTACTGAAGAATACATAGCATAAACAAAAGTTACTTTTAACATTGCTAAAATGTATCATTTTGTATCCTTGCATCCAAAAGAACCAGTTTAATCTTAAAAATCTCCATGACAGCCTGGAAAAGGGTGGTGATCGATAATTCCTACATGTGATTAATTCACCACTGAGGCACAGTCATTTAATAGGTGGGTCCTAATTACAGTGCAACAATCCTAAAACAAATGCAAAAGATCACAGAAATGATAGCTGTGCTCAAAGTAAATTGTACTGGCAATGATTATTTGTGCCAGTTACAACAATTCTAACTTAAGTGTTGGGAAAAAAAAAGCATATTTCCAGCAAAGCCTCAGGCGGATCTTGAGTCACACACAGATCAAACTGGGTGAAGATGGCAGATTTACTCTCTTACTCGATGTTCGTGAACCAGATGGATACTTATAACAATCCATGATGATTTCAGGGTCACAACGGCCAAAGACTAACATACATTCTGATTTTATTACTTCACTTACCCTATGCCCTTAGATACTTACCTCACCCATCCTACCTTCTTGCACACCTACACATTCACTTGTGAGTCATGCACCCACCCTCATTCACTAACCTTTGCTGAATAACTGTTTGCATGTCCCAGAAATGATACCAGGTGGGAATGAAATGGTGAAGAGGATGTAAAGAAGATTGAACTTGGTTTAGACAAGTTGAGTGAGTCAGTAATTACATGGCATATGCAGTGTAACATGGATAAATATGTATTATCCACTTTGGATGGAACAACAGAATGGCTGAATATTATTTCCATGGTTTAGATGAGGGAAGATTGATGTACCAAGTGACCTGAATATCCTTACACACCAGTCACTGAAAGCAGTTACGAAAGCAAATGGCATATTGGCCTTCAGTGCAAGAGGGTTTGAGTACAGGAGAAAGGAATCCTTACTGCAGCTGTACAGGGTTTTGGTAAGACCACAGCAGGAGTAATGTGTGCAGTTTTGGATTCCATATCCAAGAAATAGAAAGAGTGCAGTAAAGATTCACCCAACTATTTATCTGGATAGCAAGGTTATCTTATGAGGTATGTCGATTGAGTTAACTGGATCTGGATCTGTGTTCACTGGAGTTTAGAAGAATGAGAGTGGATTGCATTAAAACACATACATTTTTGACAAAGTTGGAAAGATAGGAATGATGTTTTCTCTGAGTAGGGCTCCTGAATAAGAGATCAAAATCTCAGGATACAAGGTAGGTCACATTTGGACTGAGATATGGAGAAATGTCTTCACTCAGTTGGAGGTGAACCTGTGAATTCTCTGTTACAAAAGCTGGCAAAATTGCTCAAAATACTCAAGAAAAAAAAATCAATAGATTTCTGGAGTAGACAGTGTCAAGGCATATGGGAAGAGAGTGAGACTGGCATTGAGATAGAATGTGGAATGGTACTTACAATGTGGAATGGTCGGGTGAGCTGAAGGGGCCCAATGGAATACTCCTTTTTTCTAGGTTTCTGTTGCTAAAGCTTTACAAGTGTTTCAGGGAATTACCAAAATAAGCAGCTGTTTTGGTAGTGAGGGGTGTGGCTCTGTCGCCAACCAGTCTCCAGGAGTGGAAGACTCAGACAGAAATCTAACAATATGGAGTGGTGTGAGGGTTACTGATGACCAATACTGGTGGATCAAGTAGGTCTTTGAACAAGGGCAGGCTTTGGATGGAATGGACCCGATTGCAGCTGATGTGGAGGCAAAGGGTGGATGCTCAAGGTAGGGAGCCAGCTGAGGCAATTGGTTGAAGAACCTCTATGATAACATGCATAGTGGAGTTGAGCTGCATATCAGAAGGTTTGGTGTTTGTAGTTTGCCTGTTCAAGGGCCTCAAACTGCAGTGGGGGTGGCAAGGCTGGAATGTGCCTCTCACTACAGACTTAATCAGGGTGGAGATGAGTGTGAGATGGAGTCCCCATCAGACACCACTTTGTGGGACGAAATGCCCTGCCTCATAAAACATTTTAGTTAAACTTATTCTTTCATGGAGTGTGGATGTCACTGGCAAGGACAGCATTTGCGACCCATTTCTAAGGACATTCAGAGGGCACTTAAGACCAACTACATTGCTTGGCTCTGGAGTTACATCCAAGAGTGTGGTGCTGGAAAAGCACAGTCGGTCAGGCAGCATTCGAGGAGAAGGAAAATCGACGTTTCTGGCAAAAGCCCTTGATCAGGAATTCCCTTCATCTGAAATTACATGTGGGCCAAACCAGATAAGAATGGCAGATTTCCTTCCCAAAAGAGCATTTTTATTTAACGATAATCATTTATAGTTATCACTTATTGAAACTAGCTACTGATTCCACATTTTATGGACTGAATTTAAATTCCACCAGCAGCTGGGGTGGGAGCTCATGACTACTTCATCCATCACCCTAATTTTTCAACAAATGTTTCAGCGAATGCAGCAGAAATTTCCCCAAGCTGGATGCAAAACAGATAATTTGGTCAAGATAATTTGCCATGCGGGGGGGGAAGGCACAAACTTTCTGGAACTAGCAAAGTACAAAATGATTAATGTACTTTCAGCAAAACACAATGACTGATAATGGAGTACAAGTGCGAAGTCTGGATCTCCCTGCGGCCAGACAGCCAGTGAGAGACCCTGTGTTGCTTCACCTTGGGAAGACCCACCAAGCCACACACAATGGCAAGGCCTAAGGACTGGACGGCCTACTTATCACGAGCTGTCAGTCAAAAGCCAGCATCTCTTGTGGAACCTCACCACATCACCACTGCCTCCAAAAGTGTCACAACAACATAGATAACTCAGTTCACAAGGTGAAAGGGGAGCGTTACTACAGCGGAGGTCACAGGTTAACAAAAAAGTCCGGAGGTCTGGTTGGAGATGGAACCACAGTCCTAACTACAGAAAGACTGGCCCGATTTGGTTATTCCCTGAAACACTGTAAATCTTTAGCAATGTAAATTAGAGATAACTGACTTGAACAGCTTCACCTACCTTGCACACTGCAGGGCGACAAAATCACGTGTAACTGGGTTAGTCCCAGCGGAATGAGGCCTCCTTCTGCTCAATTCATCACTGAAGGAGGTCAGTTGGCAGCAAGGTAGGAAGCTTTACTGAGGCCTTTCCTTGCCCCTGGAATTAAACTCCAGCAGAGGTTGTTCAGCATGCCAACACGTTGCCAAATTAAATGCTTGCTGAGCTCACCCCCAGAGAGGGGAGAAGATTCCATTGCCTATTTCAAAAGTGTCTCATCAGCTGTAAAGCACTTGGAACAGCCCAGGATCATAAATGCAAGCCTTTCTTTTTGGCAGAGCTTGTTTGAATACTAGCTTGCATTATTCAGTTTGATTGGTAAACATTTTCACAGGAGATTATTGGAGCCAATTGTTGTTCCCCAGGTTGGTGCTTTGTGTTCTGCATTTGTTCCCTAAATACTTAGGCAATTCCATCACTCAAAAATAAACAATATTGGAATAATGTTCATTGCAGAAGGATAATTTCAAACAAATATTATGCAGCAAATGCACAAGAACTTTCCCCAAAGTGCATATAAAATTGTGGAAACAGATAACCTGGCTAAAATAAGCAGTTTGAAAAGGAAAAAAAATCTGTTTGCTACAAAGATGTTATTGTAATATCAAGTAGATCATTATTTAAATTTTCACACTTTCCAGATTAAGAGAAACATTGAAACATAAAGCAGCATTCCCTGAGTGTCTTACTTCACAGTACACTTAAGTAATAAAGTGCTCAGAGATGCATTGCAACTCGCGTGGAATAAGAGACCATGCTTGCTGATGAAAATGCAAGCTTGGCAAGTGACTCATTTCAGAATTATAAGCAATGTGCCTTACTCCAGAGAAAGGAAAGTAACAATGAATATGCAAATGTAAAGCTGCAAACACACATTCCCCTCTAAACTGAGGTTTTCATAGGTCACATGGTTAGGACCTGTTTCTGGTGGAATCATGGTGGTCCCAGAGTTTGGTCTGTACCTGTCCAGTCTGGATGACTCAGGAGTCTTTTAAAAGTGGAGGATGGGTCCTAATTCTGGGATTCCCAATCAAATTCCCAGGCTTTCCAATCACCAGTCATGACTTTTAAGGATCCATGCTGGTTTGGTCCATGAACTCGCACACGCAACTCCCAAATGGGCTGCTTTGTTGCAGAGATAGATGTGACTCAGTCCCTTAATGACTATGAAGATGGGCCAGGCTTTTATTACACTCATGGTTTACAACACTTTTGATGCTGTGACCCACCGCCTGCATGAGGACAATCTTTTGCAAGTAACATCAAAAGCTCCTCATCATGTCCCCCAACATTATGCAGGTTACATGTTCCCCACTCCCACACTGAACTTTACCTGTCAACTCAACCCTTCTGGTCCTTTAAAGACTCCGGCATTTCTAAGCTCATTCAGCCACTACAGAGAAGCAATGCACCCCACAATGACAGTAGTTTTATTTTAAAAATTGTTAAAGAAGTTAATTATTCATTATTTTCTACTTTCTTAAAACAAACTATTTTGACCAACTGCTAATAAAAGTGTCAATCATCCAATACCTTTAAGGTATCATAGCAAAAACTTCACGCATTTGAAACCTTTTAAACATATCAATAAATACTGTCAAATTGACAGAAAAGAGCAGTGAGTCAAAGTTGTTAATCAAGTGGTGATTTCCCAGGATCTCAGATATTTCCACAAAGTAATGGAAGTCTGGCTTGGGGGCATGGCTCAGAGACTAGACATTCATTGCTCTGCTGAAACAGCTGTGTTCCTGTTAGAGTTAGAGCGCTGGCTTTTGGATCTTCAGTGGTCCAGAATGGGAGAAATATGTTGGCATGGATGGTACATAGACAGAGTGTGGAGTGGTGGGGGTGTAAACATTGAAGTGATCTCTTGGCCACTCTCTGCACATTTCGGCTCACTCAAAATGCTGTTTCCTGCATCTTCACTTGTACCAAATGTTATTCAGCTACCACCTTACATTCACTTGATGGGCATTGGCTCAAGTCCTGGTAATGCCTCTATTTTAAATTTCCCCTCTTTAATTTCATGTTGACAGGCAAGGCTACTAACTTTATAGAACCAAGACAGGTGGATAGGCTTTCACAGAAGGTAAGACATGCAAAATACCCCCAAGAGACCTTGGAAAATCAGATTAGTCTCTGTTAGCCTTTCATTACAAAGGCAGTAAAGAATGAATGAAAGCAATGCTGGTATTAATAACATTCCATGAAAAAATAAAGAATTTCACCCACTTATGAACAATAACATTTCAGTACACGATCTCTTCTGCATAACATTGACCAGTAATTCACGGCTGGCTCAACCTGCATAGTTTGGCATGATCTAACTGAAGGATGGAACAATCTCAAGGGGCTGAATAACCTCATACTGGTTTCCATTTCTTCACAGTCACTTTTGTGGAGTAAAACATTACATATGCTCATAACTTGCAAAATTCCCACACTACTGCTAGCATTTGAAAAATTTTCACACTGAATATTAAAATTACAGATACATTCAGGGTTATTGAACACTGAGGATTAAGTGTACTCAGGTGTACTTGAACATTAATGAATTATGTATTTCCAGTCAAAAATGCTTATTTAGTTCAGAAGAATAAACTGTCCTTTGCATCATAAATCATCACGAAGAGATCAGTCAATTAGATCCCTCTGCTGTCAGTTGTGGCAAACCTTTTAATTCCAGCAGAATTAGACAGGCACAGATTTCCTTTAATGATGGATTTCCTCCTCTGGCAAAGTGAGAGCAGTAAATACAGGTCAAAGCTCTGCTGCTAATGAGGTAAGAAAAAGTTGTCTGTGATGAATAATTCTACAGTGGATGTCCTGACAATGCACTAAGTTTTCATCTCCTCCTCCAGGTTCCCTTCAATTTTATCCAATGCTTTCTTGCAGCAGCAACTGAATGCATTGCCCATGATTTCCCAACCCCATCACTTATAGTTTTGCTTAAAATTGCGCTGCCATCTCGCTCCATCTCCACTTTCCATCAAAGTAAGTCAGCCGCAAGCTCCTTCTTCCAAGTAGAAGCAAACAAACTAATCATGGTGCTGCATGACTTCAGATATATGCTGTTCTGTTTGTAATATTCCCTGAAACCTGTTCTCACTGTAGTTTGAGACTACCACATGCAGTGCCGTTATGGTTTGTATGGTTTTGAAGTCGTGAAATAGCACAAAGCCTCGACTCCTGAGTGAGGGATTTATCAACAATTTGCTACAAAATAAATTAACCATTACTCTATCAAGGAAATGTATTTGTCCAGGCCACCTAACTAAGTCATATTGGTGTTTTGAAGGTGGTGCCAACGTGATCTATTTACACTGGAACAAGAGTCTTTATGAAAGATTGTAGTTTGAGTCCAGGTTCTGCATCGCACATACAGCATATAACCAAATTGAGACCCCCAAGAATCAAAGGAAATTAGTTTGTGCAAGCCTTTCATTGCATGGGCAGTTAGGGATGGGCAAAAGCAAAGCTGGTATTAATAACATTGCATGAAAGATTAAGAACTTAATCCATTTAAAACAATAACTTTTCAGTATACATTTTCTTCTGCATAACTTTGACCATTGATTCAGTGCTGGCTCAACCTTTTACAGTTTGCCCGGTTACCAAGCCGATATGGTAAAATAGTAAACAAAAAGGTTCTGAAGGGTGGGGGCTGCAAATTTTGGGTTTTTTTTTTTGCAGCTCTTTAATGTTCCAAGCAACTGCAAAGAAAAGCAAAGGGGTATCTTCACAAATAATCAAAAAGTAGGTAGTTCCTGCTTCTTAACTGCTCTACTTAAATATTAAAAGTGTTCACTTTTCTCATTATGGTGTTCCTTTTTTTTAAACTGGTGTCTCTTGATAACATCTTCTTGTTCTGTTTAAAGGGTATAGAATTGCAATGTTAAGTACTCTGTCCAGTTCAGATACTCACTGACCTATGAAATGTTACTTTCATTTCCTTTAAGCATCATGACATTCCTAGCATCTGCAATTTTTGAGTGGCTAAATTTTTGAATCATGGAAGTAACTGCCTAAAAGTGTGAGAACAGAGTTAAAGCTCTGAGAGATTGAAAACCTTAGTTTACCTAATGCACTGGTAACCCATGATCACCAGAATGGAAGCATCAGCAAGAATGATGACATTCTCTCTGGGCTGATCAACAGCTTAAGATCATCAGATATGACATCAAGACTTATTCTGGTGTGTTACTATATCAACAGTGCACAGAACAGAACCACCTGCATCATCATGTCCTCAGTCCACTATAACTATAAATTGTGCGGAATTGATGGAGAGCTTGTGCGCTAAAGTTATACACTATTTCAGGAAAAGAAGAAATTCACATTCATAGATGACAAAATCAAAATGTTTTCCATTTGGTTACCATTTCTGCCATTTGCCTCCCTTTACCACCATCTTCAAACATTTCCAAGTGGCAAATGATTAGGCTGTCTCATACTATTTAATCCTACGATTATCTAGATGCAGAGGTATCAGTATTGATTTTGACACAGTTAAAATATAAATTTTACATTAATTTGTCGAGATGGTGCAAAAGGAAAAAGAAAATGCTTTTCATCGAAGCTTCCAGTTGCTTGTTGTAGGCACTAACCCAGTTTGGAAAATGGTTACAAATTGTCTTCTTCACATGCTAGGAGTGTGCGTCAGAAACTCAGACTCAACTACATAATAGTTTTACATTGTGGCTTCAATTACCAGCAACACCTTGCCCAGGTGACAAGATGTTGTTGGTGTACTATTTAATTAATGGAGAATTACAATCAAAGTCCATCCTGTCACAGTCCACCCACATACGTGCATGCCTGCCAGAACAGGCCATGAAACAGTGTATGGCTGATGCTTTATGTATTTTTTCCCTGTTTCTGTTCCATAGAAAATCAATTTTCATTGCAGCGTTAATGCTGAAATGTGGTTGAATATAAGTGATTTACACCGGGTGTTGGAAAGTAGAGGAGAAATAGTTCTCATGGTGACTTTATTACAAACTTGCCATCACAGTAATCAGCCTATTTACCAGATATATAGTTAGTTTGCACAATGACAAATTACAACGATTCTCATTGGCGATGGTTTTAATGAGAAGTTAAATCATTAAAAGTTAAAAAAAGAAAACGGATAAAATAATCTCTCTCTTAAATTGAACAAGGAAACACATTTGTCCACTACTTAGATAACACACTGTTTGGGATGAAAGCATTTTGTAATACAATTTCATCTTCACTGTTATAACCATGGCAATGTTATTGAGTGGCGTGAAGAATTGGCATATACCATTTCCTATATGAAAAGTAATAATATCCATAAATCCTCTGCTGATTTTCCACAGCTCCGTGCTATACACATTTTTCATACCTACTAGCCTTTTCCATGCAGGGCATGCTGTCTAAGTGAGAATCACAAGAGATTTCTGCACAGGCTACACAACCAGGAGAGATAAGCAACCCCTACGGGGTGAAGTCATGCAATTCCACCTTTCACAATAAGATCTGCTTCGATTCTGCTACACTGTACTGAAAAAGCACTGAACTGCAGATTGATTTTTTAAAGAGTCAGCTACCTGATCTGATAATCATTTTGTTCTGTTGTTCCTTCCCAACATCCACCCCTCCTCAAAACTGTTTTGTGTGGTTTTTAGTTGATTGTATCATGAATCTTATGTTTAGTATATGTATTTGAAGCAAACAACTCAAACAAAACCCCTGAACTATCTCTCTGGACAGTTGTATCTACCACCTGTTTCTCACATGTAAGAGAATAATCTGGCTCTGGTTCAAGAAAACCTGGCTAAGCTATCTCTCAGGATATACACATACTCACGAATGTATTTTAAAGTGACTCTGCTACCTACCTTCAAAACAGCCATACAGAACAGAAGGAGGTCATTTGGTCCATCATAACTGTGCCAGCTCTTTGAAAGATTTACCTGTTGATTACACTTCTCTTTCTCCCATTCTTTATATTTTCCTCTCTGATTAAGTATACATGATTCCCTTTCTAAAGTTATCTTTGAATCTGTTTCCACCAGCATTTCAAACAATGTGCTTCAGATCATAGGAATGTGCTGAGCAAAAGTAAATCTCAGTAACTACTCACTGGATTTTTTGCCAATTATCAGAATCAGTGTCCCTTTGGTTACTGACCCTCCTGCCACTGGAAATGTATTCTCTCCATTTACTCTCTCAAAAAAACTGAATCTTCAACATCTCAATAAAATCTCCTCTTAATAAACTTTTATCTAAAGGGAACAGTCCCAGCTTTACTGGTATTGCCATATAGAGTCATACTGGCAAACAACACAGAAACAGACCCTTCAGTCCAACATGTCCATGATGACCAGGTTTCCCATACTAAACTAATTCCATTTGCCTGCATTGGGCTCATATTCATCTACACCTTTTCTATTCATGGACCTGTCCAAATGTATTTTAAATATTGAAACTGTACCTGCATCTACCACTTCCTTTGACAGGTCATTCCATATACCCACGAAAATGTTGCATCTCAGATCCCTTTTAAATCCTTCCCCTCTCACCAAAAACCTATGTTCCCTAGATTTGAACTCCCTTATGGCACAGTGGCTCAGTGGTTAGTACAGCTGCCTCACAGCACCAGGAACCAGGGTCTCATTCCACCCTCGGCTGACTGTCTGGATGGAGTTTGCACGTCCTCCCCATATCTGCGTGGGTTTCAGCCGGTTTCTCCAGTTTGCTCCCACAGTCCAAAGATGTGCAGATTAGGTCGATTAGCCATGCTAAACTGTCTGTAGTGTTCAGGGATTTCCAAACTAGCTGGATTAGACATAGGAAATGCAGAATTATAGGGTAGGGGGTTGGGTGTGGGTGGGATGCTCTTCTGAGGGTTGAAGTGGTCGATGGGCTGAATGGCCTGCTTCCACACTGCAGAGATTCTATGATCCTACCCAAGAGAAAAGACCTTGGCTATTCACCTTATCAATGCCCCTCATGATTTTATAAACCTCTGTTATGTCATCCCTCAATATCCTACACTCCAGGGAAAAAGATCCCAGCCTATCCAACCTCTCCTTTTAACCTACAAACCCTCCAGTTCCAGTAACATTGTTATAATTTTTTTCTGCACCCTTTTCAATTTAATAATATCCTTCTTAAAACATGGCAACTAGAACTATGCACAGTACTCCAAAAGTGACATCTTCCATGTCCTGTACAGCCTCAATGTAAGATCCCAATTCCCATAATTAATGTTGTGACCAATGAATGCCTTCTTCACCACCCTCTCTACCTGTGATGCCACTTTCAATGAACAATGTTCCTGAACCCCTAGATCTCCCTGTACCTGATGCCCTTCATCCCTGGAACTATTCATAAAATAACTCATAGTTTAAAGGCACGAGGACCGGAAAATTCCCAGGAGCATGCTTCAACTGTGTACAATTAGCAGAACTCAGTTTTAGAAGCACCAAGTGTGGTGCAATGAGAGCAGCACTTTTGGGTTTCAAAAGGGGAAATTTTGGTCAGGATGCTTGTTCCTGATTGTATTTCAAGCATTACAGCTGGTAACATTATAGCATCAGATTGGCCTCACAAGTACAATAGCCATTCTGAGATTTTGTTAGGCTAATCCAATAACCAACTTTCTAGTCCCCATGCTGAAGAAGAGCCATTAATCTATGAGGTATTTTATGAGTAGTTCTAGGGATGAAGGGCATCAGTTATAAGAGAGATCTGGGGGTTCAGGAACATAGATGAAGGGTTTTCGCTCAAAACATTGATTCTCCTGCTCCTCACATGCTGCCTGACCTGCTGTGCTTTTCCAGCACCATACTCTCAACTCTAAACTCCTGCATCTGCAGTCCTCACTTTTGCCTATTGTACCAAAGGAACAACTCGCCTGATGCCATGCCCCCACTTCCTCCCCTTAGACCCACACATGCTTCTTTTTCAGATAATAATCCAAGTCCCTCTCGAATGCTGTGATTAAGCTCGTGTCCACCCACTCTCAGTCAGTGCATCACAGATGCTAAACACCCGCATGAAAACGTTTCTCCTCGTGACTGCATAGCTTTTTATTTTGCCGATAACCTTAAACCTATACTTTCTGGCTCTCTATCATTTTACAATTTTAAAAATCACACAACATCAGGTTATAGTCCAATAGGTTTATTTGGAAGTACTAGCTTCCAAATAAACCTGGTGGGCAGTAATCTGGTGTTCTGTGATTTTTAACTTTGTCCACCCCAGTCCAACACCAGCACCTCCACATCATTCTACAACTTGATAACACCATTTCCCTTCCTACTCATCCAGACCCTTGATTATTTTGAATACCTCTGTCAAGTCTTCTCTCCACCTTCTTTTGTTCAAGAACAGCCTAATTTCTCCAACCTCATCTATCTAACTGAAGTTGTTTACCCTGGATGCTGTGGCAGTATTATTGCCCATGTAGTTTAACTGAGTCACAACTATTGCATATTGAAATTTTTTCTCAGTTTCCCTTGTGGATGACTTGAAGATACAACTCGTGGTTGAAAATTTTTGATAGTCTCTGCCTTTTTTTTAGATTCTTGCTCACTCTTTCTGCTTAAATAATGGCCTGATTAGGATTTCTGCAGCAGCTCAATAAACATGTGTCGTGAAAGCAACAGGAGGTTAAGCCAATAGGGTCAGATAAAGTAGAATATGAGGAGGCTTGCTTAGTACACAAATACTAGCATTCTTCATTTGAGCCTCGGATTGTCTCCGTGCTTTAAATTCTGCACAACTTCAGTCAAGCTTTCAGAAGAAAATTGAAGCAATTTTTCAACAAAAATCAAAACATGAGAGCCATTCTAATCTAACTTGTCCACTGAGCAGTTGATGGAATTGAGCAATTGATGGAATTGAGCACAATGATGATTAGTGAATATGAAATATGACAGCAGATAAGACTAGTGTACAATGCAAACCAATAGAATTCCTATCTGACACATTAGATTAATAGAAAGATTTGCATTTATATAGCATCCTTTAGGAGCTCAGCATATCCCAAACTGCTTTGCAGTTAAGTACTTTTTCAGTGTAATCACAGTTATAGTGTATAAATAAAGCAGTCAATTTCCCTTTAAAAAGTGCTGATTGAGGAATAAATATTGGGTAGCCCAATGGGGTCAATACTTCTTCAAAATAGTGCCATGAACTATTTTAGACCAATCAAGGGATCTTGGTTTAACATCTTGGCTGTGAAACTGCACCTCTGACACTGCAGCATGCCTTCAGACTTTTGTGCTCAATTTCAGGAATGGCACTTTGCCAACTCTGGGAATTTTTGAGTGCACACTGGCTGTCACAATTACAATACTGGATAAATTGCATAGTTTATTTGTTTGTCGTAGAGGGCTTTGAGCGATCTATTGGCTAAACAATGTTCTGTGAAAATGCTATGTATTTTTCTGTTTACCCTACTGTTTTGCAAACTAGTATTTCACTCTAGCAAATCAATTAATTTCATTAACATTATGGAAATTAATAATAAAATAAGTGATCATAATCCAGAACAAATATTTATTTTATTGCACTGGAAATGAGTTATTCACCAAGGTTTAACTCAGCACAGAAAAAGAAACAAAATATGATCTTACTTTTAACCTTTTTTCTATTAATGATTAACCAATTTTACTTTTCTGATCAACAGAATTTCTTTTTTTGCCTCTGTAACGTTATTAATAAAGACAGGAGCTTAGTTTCCTGACCTTGGTTTCATTAATTCCAGATTTGCGAATGATTTAAACCTGCTCTAATAGAATAATTAAAGAAAACTCAACAGATTCTATTTGAATGTATATATTTGTCATTTAAAGGTTTTCTTTGTATATTGTTTCATGAAAAATAGAAATTGGGTAAGAAAAAATGTCGTATTAACACATCTCAAGAGGAAATTCAACCCGATGGGAATCATTTCTGTTTATTCTCTCAAGTGAATAACCTGCACAACAAGATAGTTATAAAATCACACATTATTTGCCCCTACCTCTGGACCAAGGGTTCCAAGTCCCTTCCACCCTGGACATGTGTCATAGCATGTCTGAACAAAATAACTAACTGATTAAAATAACTACAAAAATGATGAATTAAAAATAAAAATCTCACAAATTAGAGGATGTAAATGTAAGTATTTGAGGGTAAATTCATGTCAGCATTTTTACTGTTGGGCCACATGGAAAGTTCCATATTACAGCCCCCTTTAGACACACAACATAGACTTTTTTAAGGTAAGATTTCAAGTTCTTCTGTTGTCATTAAAAGACAAAACATGCTTCATGAAATTCATAGCGAAGTTTACTCTTTATTTTACAGTGAATTCACTGGAGGAATAAAGGAGTGTTCTGATGGGCTAAGAGATTCAAGAGAATATGATTATTGAGCTCTGCTGGATATTGGACACTGAACCAGGTCAAAATGTGACTTGATTGTGAAGTCTTCCACAGCTGAGCAGCTACTTTCCAGGCTTAGAAATGAAAACTTGGAACACTAATGAATTGCCCGGGGATAATTACTCTTTGGGTAACCCTACCATGCTTGGCACAGTGCAGTCAGTGGAGGGAGGAAGATAAGTCTTTTTTTGGTTAGTGAAGAGATGGGAAGTAGTTACAGTAAGTGAAAAAGATATGTCTCCCTCCTTTTACTGTTAATATCCCTTCCTTCCACTTTCTCATCAATCCAGATCAAGATAGCACCTGGAGACCAACCTGCACATCTCCAACAACGCTGCCTTGAAACTGATTACTGATCACAAGGACAATGGCTCAGTCTAACATCCCCTCACCCCTGGGCAATGTACCCAATAAATAGGCAGTTGGATTTAAGATAATCATGGAAGATATTCTAAAACAAAAATTTATTGATAGACAAGATTCATAATAAGTAATTTGGCAGTATGTGTGTGTGTGTAAATTTTCAATAACAATTTATGCTCATTTGCTTTTATGACAAACTAATTCACATTTAGTGTCACAAATGTTACTGTTTGGACTATATCCAAAACACTTGACAGAGCCTGTATTTTTTTTAAAGAAATTCCAGTAGTTGTTTCCACACTGTAAGTAATCTATTCTAATTTAATCTTAAACCAGGAGAGGTCTATCCCTTACTATCAGATTTGTAATTATCATCATTTTCTCAAAACTATTGCTAAGAAGCTAACTGTATCTATTTTATGCACAACAGTGTGAATGCAGAAGGCAAGATACATAAACAACTGGGGTTGTGTCTTTTTCTTAAAAAAAGTTACTCTGAGAGGTTGAAAGCTATGTATACCTGTGCAGGCATCCATCACCTGTTCCCTCACAACAGTCAGTGTTCACCAGTTCCTTCTTCACTTCTTCCAGTGTTGCCGTGCCCTCCCTGGTAAACTCTAACCTGGGCACTTCTTCCAGCGTTTCCACGTAAAAGACAGTGCGTTGCTGTGTCTGGCACTGCAATGTGCCACCTCTGCTGTGTCCCGGGGGCAGGATGCCATTGAGAGCGCTGCTTTTTTTCCAGGAGCCGATGCCTCTGTCGTGACTGTGATTTTTCAGCCTGTTCTGGCTGGTGCCCCAGTGCTCGAAGCTGTCCTGTTGTTGCTGCTGCTGCTGCTGCTGCTGCTGTGGGCAGCCCCCAGTCCCGCTTGAGCTGGAGGGCGGGTGGTTGAACAGTTTCCAGCGAAGCCGCAGGATGTGTTTCACGTCGAATTCCTTCCTCCCGGAGCCTGACATGTCGTTGCTGTCTGAACTCCTGCTGACTTCGTGTGTGTATGTGTATCAAGTGTAAGAGTTTAGCGAAAATAAAAAAAAGGAGGGAGGTAGGGGGAAGAGGAGGAGGAGTCCAGTTGTATGGAGCGAGGCACAGAGCTGGTGTGTGTGTGTGTGGATGTTTTACATTGGGGGCGCCCAGATTTGAGCGGTGCACACACTAATTGCTGAAACCCTCACTCAGACAGAATGACGAGGTTACCTTGTGAACAATACGATACAACCTGCAGGCAGGGCAGGTGGCTTTACACCTTAAAAGAGTCACCTACAAGCTTCCTCCCCACTTCACGCAGCTGTCTCCAGAGAATTGCATAAAACCAACGAAGAGTCTTTGACAGGTACTGCAAACAATGTGGTCCCTATATATGCACGCTCACACACAACTGTGCTGTCATAGATCTCAGGTCCAAATTGTCACTTCCATCCATCCCTCCCTCCCCCATCTTGTCAGTGACGCAGATGTATTTCAATGAGCCCAGAGAGGTTTTCTGTCTCTTTCTATTTTACAGCATTAATAGTCCTCTGTGTCATTTCACCACCTCGACTGCCAAAGAGTTGTGTGTCAACAACAAGCGTGCAGCAAGTAACAAATGTAGCATCCCACCCTCACCCATGATCCAACGTCGGAGATACACTTGAGTTTATTCCAGTTACTTACTGATTACAAGTGGTTACAGGTTAGTCACAATTAGCAAGAGTGCACGATGCACCCGGAGCTATTAAAGCCAAGTATTAGGAGCTTCTGCCCTGGATGCCAAAAAAAATGAAGGATCAGGCGGCAGCCTTTCACTAATGGATCCAGCCACGGTTAAAACCGTGAGAAAATTTGTAACTAGAACACTTTGGATTAGAGGAAAGCTGAAGAGGATCTGATCAAAATTCAGTCAAAGGGAAGCGAGAAGCAAAAGTGGTTATTCGCAGCGGTTTACAATACATTGCCGGTCATTATAAAATGCGCGAAAGCTGCAAGGATTGTAATTACATTCAAGGCAAGAAAATCAAAATAAAAGCTTGCTAACTGGAGCGGGGGAAGGGGAAGGTAAACATGCCTGTCTCTGTCATAAAGGTCATCTGCGTTCCAAGTGCTCATTTATTCTGCTATCCCTCACTACAGTGAGACATCAAAACTGTCAGCAGAAACCTGAACACATTATGAGAGAGAGAGTGGAATAAGTTCAGTGGTACATGACAGCTCCCCATTGTGACAATCTGCAGCAGTGAAATAATTCCCAGAGGATAAGGGGGGGGGGGGCGTCAGACACATTCATTCGATTTCCATCGCGATTTAGAGAGTCTATTGCTGAGATAATAAATCTATTTATCAGCTTGCATTATGCACAGTGCTAACCTCATGCCAACTTATTTTATACTGTCACCATGCAAAGACACTTTACAACTGCATCAGAACATTCTTTTCTGATCATCAGAATATTATTTCCTGTCACAGTGAAGTTTGACAGTACAGTTTTAAATGGACAATGTAAAATACAGTTGTGTTTAAGAAAGGAACTGCGACATTTGATATAGTTTTTGCAGCCCAGACTCTTGGAACAGGCACCATTACCCTTGCTCTAGTTTCCGTGTAAGTTTAATCTATTTATCATTTGGCTAAACATATCTTAAATCTACATCCCCTGGGATTCATACAATTTCCATCCAATTATAAGAGTTTCCCCCATTCTTTCACAAGTGCGCTTTCACCATTGCCTGAAGTACAAGATTTTAAAGGAACCCATCATCGTTTTTTTCAGTTTTCATTGGGTGATGAATAATTCATGCAAAAAGAAATGGTTATGATCATTAACAAGCTTGGTTGCTGTCTGCCGCAATCTACATTTCATTGCCCTGATACAGTGATTATGTAGAATAAGTGAGTCCATACAAGTTAATTCAGTTCTGACAGAGCACTCCACCAGGTACTGACGTCTCTCAATTTGCTTAACATTATTTATAGATATTAGTATTATAAATTTTGGAGAATCACGAAAGGATCATTTGATTGAAGTTCTGGCAATGATTATGTAAAGAAAAACAGGTGAACACTGAAATTTGGGGTGAACTACAGCAATTTGGATTATATCATAGGTCAAGCACCTGTCTTGATTCTATCTTTAACCTCACCATGTCTTGGGTGAGGATAGGAGAATCCGAATGAGGAGGGGTTCATTTTTTTTCCCCCCCTACGGGATGAGAGTGTTGCTGGCAAGGCCGACAATTACTACCCATTCCTAACTGCATTTGCAATGGTGATGGTGAGCTTTCTTCCTGAACTGGTGCAATCTTTGGGCTCTTGGTGCACCCACAGAGCTCCAATCGGAACAGCAAAGTAAATTTATTGATTTAAAAGAGATCATGTAACAAAACAGAGCTGGGATCAGTAAAAAAACTGGTTGGAATTTCAGTACAAGGATGAGGGGATTTTTTTTGTCGCTCTGAGAATATTGTGCGATATTGGAAAGATACTTCAGAAGGCAGTGGAGGTGAAAGATTGAATATTTTTAAGACAAGGATGAATACATTCTTGTTACATAAGAAAATCAAGGCTTGTCAATATATATGGGAATGTGAGATTCAAAACAAACTATCAGCCATGATCTTATTGAATGGTGGAGCAGGCCTGAGGGAACCCAATGGTCTACTCCTGCTTCTAGTTCATAAGTTTTATATAAATTTCATTAGAATGGAATAGGTTCCATAATGACAAGGCAATGAGAAAATAACCTACTAACATGAAATTAAAGCCCGTATTAATGAATCTAGACCAATCAGGAGGAATGTCGCAAGATAACATCTTATGAAATGTCCAGTGGGATCTAGGGCAAACAAGTAATGAGTTCATCAAATGTTTTTGGGATCGTTTCATAAAATAGGATGTTGTGGAGCCTACCAGAGAGCAGGCAATGCTGGACCTGGTAATGTGCAATGAGATGGGATTAATTAATCGCCTTATTTTGAGCCCTTATTTTGGCACATAATATGATCAAATTTTGCATTTAGTTTGAGGGAGAGTGTTTGTATACTAGGATGGCAAATATTTTAAACTTGCATGAGAGCGATTATGAGGACATGAAACATGAAATCGGAGCTTGTTGAAATGAACTAGCAAATTAGGTTAAATGATTGGTCAATACTAATACAGTGGCCAATATTTAAACAGCTGAATCAGAATACACAAAGTAGATACAAAAAGATACAACAAGAAAAATCCAGGGAAGATCTACCATCCATGTTTAAGTAAAAACTTTAAAACTAGTCACACACTTAAAGAAAAAGCATACAATTCGACATATTAGAATTTGTTTAGGGAATTGGACAGAAAGTAAAAACAGCAAAGAATGACTAAAATATTATGGAGCAAAAGAAAAGGAATATGAGAAAATGTAGATGGAAATATCAAAACAGAAGTTGCTGTTGAAGTTTACTACAATAAAAGTTAATAAAGTGAGCATTTGTCCCATAGAAATGGGTCAAGGGAATTAATAATAGAAAATAATAATGTGGCAAATTAATTAGACAGGTTTTTTTCTATCTGTCTTGACTGTAGACAATAGAATGGACATTCCAGAAGTAGCTATAAATCTGTTAATGAAAGGGAGGGAAGAACTCAAGAAAATTATCATTTCAAGGAAAGTGATCCTGAGCAGAAATTTGAACCCATGCATTGACAAGTCCTTGGGTACTGATGCACCACATTCTAGATCTTAAAGGAAGTGGCTGCTGAGCTATTTGATGTGTTACTTTAAATTTTCCAAAATTGGGAAGACTCCATTTGATGTGAAAGTAACAAATGTGATTCCATTGTTTAAAAAGGATGAGAGACTGAAAGCGAGAAATTACAGACTGGCTAACTGAACATCTATCATGGGGAAGATGTTGCAAGCTATTATGAAACCCATTGTAACAGGCAGTTTGAAAGGTTCAAGGTAGAGACGCCACAGTTTTGTGAAAGGGAAATAATGTTTCACCAACTTATCAGAGTGCAATGAGGGAGTATGAAGCGCTGTAAGTAGGGAGCCAGTGGATATAATGAACTTATATTTCCAGAAGACATCTGATGGGTAAAAAATTAAATTTTATTGTGGAAATAAAAGTTTATGGTACCAGGGATAATAGGTAGAAGAAGGTATGGGTCGAAGATTGGCTTGCTAACAGAAATCAGAGTAGGCATAAATGAGTCTTGTTTTTGGTTGGCTAGATGTAATGAGTGGTGTACTACAGTGATCAGTGCTGGACCCGCAACCTTTTAGTTCATATAAATGACTTTGTTGAAGAGATTTAAGATATGGCTGTTAAACCTGCTGATGACAGAAAGCTAGATGGAAAAGTAAGATGTGAAGAGGATATAAGGAGACTAGAAAAAGATGTGGATATCTTAACTGAGTGGGCAAAAATCTGGCAAATAAAGACTAATGTATGAAAATGTGAATTTCCAGTTTGTAAGTATAAATAAAAAGAAATATATTATGTTAATGGAAGAGATTGCGGAGCTCTGAGATGCAGAGGGAGCGAGGTATATAAATTAGAAAAGGATAGGATACAAGTACAGCATGTAATTAGGAAAGATGACAGAACGGTATCATTTTTGCAAGGGGAATTCACATGGACATGATGTTTCCTCTTGTGGGAGAATCTGGAACACCAAGTCATTGTTTAAAATAAAGAGTTGCCTATTTAGGACAGAGAGTCATGGGTCTGTGGAACTATTTTCCTGAAAAGATTGTGAAAGCAGAGTCATTGAATATTTAGAGTCATAGAGTTGTACATACAGAAACGAAACCTTTAGTCCAACTCATCATGTCATTCTGCATTAGTCTAGTCCTATATGCCAGCATTTGGCCCATATCCCTCTAAAACCTTCCCATTCATGTACACATCCAGATACCTTTTAAATGGTAATTGTACCAGCCTCCACCACTTCCTCTGGCAGCACATTCCATCACTTTCTGTGGGAAAAAGTTGCCCCGCAGTCCCTTTTAAAGCTTTCCCTTCTCAACTTAAACCTATGGCCTCTAGTTTTGGACTCCCATACCCTGGGGAAAAGATCTTGGCTGTTCACCCTATGCATGCCCTTCATGAATTTATGAACCTCTGTAAGGTCAGCCCTCAGCCTTTTATGCTCCAGGGAGAATAGCTGTAGCCTATTCAGCCTCTCCCTATAACTCAAACCCCAGCAACATCTTTTTAAATCTTTTCTGAGCCCTTTCAAGTTTAACAACACCTTTCCTGTGGCAGGGAGACCAGAACTGAATGCAGTATTCTTACAGTGGCCTCACCAATGTCATAAATGTGACGTCCCAACTCCTATACTCAGTGCCCTAACCAATTAAGGCAAGCATGCCAAATGCCATCTTCACAACCCTGTCTACCTGCAACTCCCCTTTCAAGAATTTATGCACCTGCACTCTTCAGTCTCTTTGTTTGGTAACACTCCCTAGGGCCTTACCATCAACAATATATATGTTCTGCCCTGATTTGCCTTACCAAAATGCAACCCCTCACATTTTTCTGCCACTCCTCGGCCCATTGGTCCATCTGATCAAGGTCACATTGTGCTGTGAGGTAATCTTCTTCACTATACCATCAACTTTGGTGTCATCTGCAAGTTTACTCACCAAACCTTCTATATCACGTCCAAATCATTTTGTGAAAAGCAGAGGTCCAGCAAGTATACATGAAACACAAACAGAGTTAGATAGATTCTTGAAACACAAGAAAGTGAAAGATTACTGGGATAGGTGTGATTGTGGAGTTATCAGATCAGTTATCATCATCTAACTGAATAGTGGAGCAGTTTAAAAGTTTGATGTGTGGCCTAGTCTTGCTCCTAATTTGTATATTTTTTGTTCATATGTAATTTCAGTTTACAAAGGCACTAGTTCTAGCAAGTCTTTGACAATGGTTAATGATTGTATTTAAAGTATAATGTGATAAATTTATTCAGCCTATTCCAAGATCATTATAAATGTAAAACAAACTTGCTGGTTTGTCTATTTCAAAATATTTATCACAGAAATGTAAAACAAAATGTTCCTTAAGATGTAATATCAATGCTCCCAAAGGACATTTTTCCCCAGAAATGAAAATGAATCGAATGGCAAGTTATGTAATTATTGCTGGAAAAAGTGCTTCAAATTAGATTTGTCTTGTTTTTATTTAAAACCAATTTATTCATGAAAGCTGGAGAATTTTTACTTCCACTTTATAATTTACCTCTTATCTGTCAGTGCTGCCATTTTAACATTGCACTTCATAAATATTGAGGCATCAGTGCTGTGGGAAGCATTCTGTAACAAGGAGCAATGACAAATAATGATGCAGACAAGGTCTGGTATCATTAATGGTATTTAAATTTGGAAACGTTGATTTCAGTCCTATTGTTCCAGTACAATATGGAGGATTAACGGAGAATAGGTTGCAAATTAGATGGATACTGGAGCAGCAGCCGTAGTTTCACTCATACACATTTTTGACTGGTTTACATATTTAACCAATGTTTGCTTCCAATTGCTTTATCAAACCTTTTTACAAAGCCACAGATTGTCCCTGATGGTTCAGTTGATTGGAGCAGACTATAAAGATCCAGGGCTTGTTTCCTGGTTTGTACAGTTAGTGAATCTCAGCCTGGCCAGTGTTAACAAGCTTTAATTGGCCTCAATTCTCCTAGCTTATAGAGGAACAAATGCAACCATAATTTTCAACCTTGATTGCAGCAATTGATAAACATGCATATTTGGACTTACGCACATGTATTCACATAATGCATATGCGACGGAAGGAATAGGCTATTTATCCCCTCAAGTCTGCTCTCCCACTCAATAACAACTTGGCATGTCATCTACCTTAGTTACACCTTTCCATATATCCTGAGAGTAAGAAAAAAATCTCTGACTTGAATATACTTGAACATACAACTGAACATCCACATCTCTCTCTGACATTTGCAAACACACTGGAATATATATCTGGAAAGTAGATATACATATATACACATACATATGTACAGTAAGCAAGTATTTTGATTAAATTAAAACTGTTCATTTCATGTCATGGTTTGGAATATGTCAGTTCACTACAAAGCTAATCTTAGCTATGGGAAATCCAACATTGCTGAACCAGAATAGTGATTGATTCTAAACTTTGGTCTGTAGTTAACTTTAATCAATCAATATTGATTGCACTTCCAGTCAGGTGTTGGCAGAAGCAGTTACAAACAGTGGTAAGAAATTGCCAGATTCAGTGTGAGAAAATTTGTTCATTCTCATTTATCTAAACTAGTGAGGGGTGGTCCTTTTTGATGAATCACTGATTTTCACTTTTCAATGAATGGATTTCATTTCAAACTTTTTCATTTTACATCAACTATGATCAAAGTAACATTGTATCCTCCATGATTCAGCTCTATTACCCAAAATTTATCTGATATGTGTTCTCAGAAGATACTGTTTGCCAAGGTGAAAAGGTGCCTATATATTTTCATTACAAATACAACATGTGCTGTGCCCAAAGACTGGTCCATGGTTCATTGGCTGTTGATGCTATGCTCATGGATAATTTTATACCATTTGTAATATGAATACATATAGGACTAAAACCTGGCCTGGAGAACAATAAATGACATGGTGAAAATTTTCCACCATTTTTACCACTTCTAATACTTTGAGAGCCTGGATGTTATTATTTAGAATATCAATTTGCATTATTTTGTTAGAGCATTTCTAAATTTAATGTTTTTACAGACATTAACTTATTTTTAAGAAAGGATTAACGTAGCAGACAAAATTATGTCAAATGTAGACATTGTGTGTTCACAAGCTGATATCACTTCCTGTGGTAGGGTTAATATGTTCCTTTGGTCAAGGAATAAATAACATTACTGATTTGAACATGATATCATTCTTAGTTATGGTTCTTTAATATGTATCATTGAATCATAGAATCCTTACAGTGTGGAAGCAGGCCATTCAGCCCATCATGTCCACACTGACCCTCCAACGAGCATCCCACACAGACCCACCCCACTATGCTATCACTGTAACGCTGCATTTTTCATGGCCATGCCACCCAATCTATCTCGGACACTACAGTCAATTTAGCATCACCAATCCACCTAATCTGCACACCTATAGACTGTGGGAGGAAATCAGTGCACTTGGAGGAAACCCAAGCAGACATGAGGGGAATGTGCAAACTCTCTACAGACAGTAGCCTGAGGTTGGAATCAAACTTGGGTCCCTGGCACTCTGAGACAGCTGCTTGGAGATTTAAAATTATACCATCAAAAATAGGAAAAAGAAAATGTGAAAATGCAGAAAATTCTTAGTGAGCCCAGTCAACATGTGAAAACAACAATAAATCTAATAAGTGCAGGGAATATCACTTCATTCAATTAAAAATACTTTTAAAAAGACTTATTTTTTAATCTTTAAACACAATGACTGACTTGCTTTGCACTACCAGAAAAGGATCCTTATATTTCAGATGTCCAGTTTTCATGTTTTCTTTAAGATAAAAGTTACAGCCTGTTTCATTTATAAAGTCTTACTTCTCATTTCATGATGTGGAGGTACTGGTGATGGACTGGGGTGGACAAAGTTAAAAATCAAATAACATCAGGTTATGGTCCAACAGGTTTATTTGGAAGCACTAGCTTTTGAAGCACTGCCTCTTCATCAGATGGTTGTGAAACTTATGGTTCTGTTCCACCTGATGAAGAGGCAGTGCCTCTAGTGCTTCCAAATAAACCTGTTGGACTATAACCTGGCGTTGTAGGGTTTTTTAACTTTTTCATTTCAATACAATTTAACTGACAAGGCAAGAATGAATTGCAATTGAATGAACAAGTTTGTCACATCAGGTTGGCACACAAATAGACAATTATGAATCAAAAGATCAACACACTTTGAAGATAATATTGGAAATGGTTTGTACGTAACAATTGCCTGAAGAGAAGGACCTGCTATTTATTTTCTGTTTCAAATATTCAATCACATACTATGTGCTTAGAGAAAGTATAAGTTGGATAAACTAAAACCATTTAGTTACTGTATTGTTTCTGTTTTACATTCCTCTGAGTATTTATATCTGCTTCATATTTCTGTAAGTTCTGTACATAAGAAATGTGTCATTCTCCCTTCTGAGGATAGTCGTTATTACATTTCATCTCTTCATTCCTGTGTCTGTTCTCATTTATGGTTGTTGCTTCTCTGTATGAGACTGCCTTTGTTTGTTGGTCACTCAATCTGTACTGAGTTTAAAATGTTGCAAACACAAAGTGTAGTGGCTTCTCTGTGACAAGTTGAGGGTTGTGAAGGAAGTGAGTTTTGTAAATACTAAACAACAACTGTTTAATGAAGTGGGGCACTGGATTCACCTTGACACTCAACACCCGAGGCGTTCTATAACAATACTTTTCTACATCCACGATAACAACAGGGGAGAGTTTGAGCTGGGCGCACATAATGTAATGTGTTCGTGCTTGCATAGCTACATTGCCTTGAGCAAATTCTGTGTGATTACCTCACCAACACTGACTTCAAACTGCATTTTCTAAATGTGTGGATGGATTATTTGCTTTTCCAATTTTTGGTGTGTAGGTGCAAACAACAACTTTGAAGTTGGAAGGAATGTCTAAGGGCAGTGTTTCCTGTTCAATGAACCTTTCCTCCATACATTGAAAAATAATAATAGTCAACATGATAACCAAAATTGAAATTCTTCTAAATTTCATCTGCAGTAGAAACATTAGCTTTTTATATAGAGGCAGCTCCATTATTTCCAATAAGAGCTTGCTCTGACTAAAGTAATGAGTGTTCCTCTCCACCCCCAAAGCTCCCAGCCATATTCCTGATGATGGGCTCCGGCCCAAAACGTCAATATTCCTGCTCCTCGGATGCTGCCTGACCTGCTGTGCTTTTCCAGTAACACACTCTCAACTCTGATCTCCAGCATCTGCAGACCTCACTGTCTCCTAATGACTGTTCCTGCCAATCAATGAAATCACCACAGCAGTTCTGGAAGAAAGAAAATAGCAAGGACTCAGTGGAAAGGGAATGAAGCACTTACATACACTTACAGATATGTTCCCCGGGCTTTCTTTTAACTTTAAAGTCATAGAATATATTTTGTACCAGTATAACTTGGTTTTGTTTGCTGTTAACTGTTATAGCCTATGATTTGGCATATTCTGATATCCTCTTGAATTATGAATTGCCTCTGACAGTAGGGCAATAAAGGATATGATTGGAATAGCTCAGACGAATTCAGAAGAGTTACAGATGTGGTCTCTTAAAAATGGAAAAGCTGATTAATCAGGCTACTTAATTTAATTTAAACCAAGATTAGAAAATGAGAGCACTTAGCATTAGGTTAACACACCTCAAACAAGATAAGGGATTAGAAGATTTCTTCTCACACTGAGTGAAATAGACTCTGAAGAACTGTAGTCAATCATCTGGTGATTATACTCAATATAAAGTTGGTATGAAAAAAAACATTCTGGTTAAGCATATGTTGAAGATAATAAAAGTAAGGTTAGATGTACTGCAATTAAGCATGGAAAAGCATATCTAAAGAACTGCTGAAATCATGAAAATGCCACCTGTGGCTTGGCAGAACTGAATATGTAAGTTATAACATTTGGCTACATTAACTCATGTATAGAAAGATAAATTTATCAGCAAATCAGCTAAATGTAAGTTTTTTTTTTAAAGCTTGCCACTTGGATAATGCAGAATATTGGATCACAAAGATCATAGTTGAGAATGTGTTGCTGCAAAAACACTGCAGGTCAGGCAGTATCCGAGGAGCAGGTAAAGCGATGTTTCGGGCATAAGCCCTTCATCAGGAATGAGACTTGTGGGCCAGAGGACTGA